>NC_069499.1:555030482-555330482 GCF_027579735.1 Bombina bombina | reverse complement strand
CTGCTAACCCAGCAAGAAAAGTCAATTAGGTCAGCCAGTGTTATTAACAAAAGGGCACATTAATTTTACTAAGTAGCTAAGTATACCAACTCGACATTAAATATTTGAATAGTTTTTGTGTTTTATTCCCTACTTTAAGCAAATCAAATATTGTTATTTTTGAACATACTATAATTGTAACTGACATTTCATTATAAAAATAGCTTTACATTAGATATGAAAAGTTTTACATTGAAGGGACAAATTAGTCCATTAACTGCTTTGCTTCCCAAGTTCATATTGGAATAACCACCCTATGCAATTAGCCACTGCTTAAGGGTTAATCACATAGGGCCAAAGTCCCCCATTTATTGGCGCACAATAAATAACCAGCCATTACAAGTGACTGGTTATGTGAGCTTGCGGTAGCAATTAGCACTCGGAAAATTAACCAGAGATCAGACCTCTGGTTAATTTTCCAAATCTGCCCCAATTGCCCCCAAATTTAAGTGTGATGTTGTTTTTAACTAATAAAAAAATGTGGCATTTTTAAAAAATAAAATTACTGCACAAAGCAGTTTTAGGGCTTAAAGTGAGCAGATGTGAGGACTGTTATTCCTATAAAAATATATATATATATTTAAAATTTGCTGCCAATCACTGTGCGACCCCCTTCGCTGCACTAGGTTCTCTGCCGTGTATGACGGCATCCTAACGAGCATCCCACTGGAGCCTATGGAAGTGCAATCTCATCAGCGCAAAGCTTCCATGCAATGTTCACATTGTGCTTTACTTGTAATACCAGCGCACATTTGCATGCACTGGTATTCCTGAGTGGAGCGCAAATATCACGCTTGCAAAAGCACAATTTTGCGCTCCACTTGTAATCTGGCCCATAAATAATTATGAGCAGCTGATGCATTCCCATGCCACCTGCAAATAGCCAAACACTTAAAAAAGTTTTACTCCAGCCTTTGATTGGATGATCTTCCAGTATATGTTATAAAGTAGTATTAGAAAGGATACAGTATGAAGCAATGTTAGCACTTCCCTTCAGGTGCTCGCTGCCAGCCCTGGTTCTCCCAAACCGTGTATAGAAGTAGAAAGTGTTGGCGCTGTGTCACCTCCAGGAAACCAAGCTGCCCACATCCTCTGAGTCAACCTTGTTGCTTTCACCTCCAAAATAAAAGAGCTCACAATAGTGTAGCAGATTTCAGACAATGTGGTAGGCACACAAACTGGTTATACTCACAAGATTACAGTTAAAATAAGCCTTTTTTTAAATCATCCCAAAGGTGTCTTCAGGTGCAGCTTCAGGTTTTATTTAAAATACAGCTCAACGCGTTTCGGCTAAAAGAAGCCTTTATCAAGAGCATAAAGTTAAAACAATTTCTGGAACAAATGGTTACCTTAACCATTTGTTCCAGAAATTGTTTTAACCTCCTAGGTTTAGCTTTCAACTAAGAATACCAAGAGAATAGAGCAAAATTGGTGATAAAAGTAAATTGGAAAATTGTTTAAAATGACATTCTCTGAATCAAGAAAGTTTATTTTGGACTAGACTGTCCCTTTAAGAGGAGGGGAAAAACATTTATAAAATGGGCATACATATTCTTAGTCAGCTTAATTATCTTTTAAAATCATGTACGTGTCTAAGTTTAAACTATCTACACTGAAATCATGTGAAGCACATAAGGCAGTGCTGCCTGTGGGGATTCCAAATGTGTGCTCTGGACTATTCTTTTCACTAATACATTGAATATACATGTTTATATCCCTTTAAATAGGATTGGCTTAGCAATATTTCAAAGCTATGAAATTTGTAAAATTAATTGATTAGAATGGATATTTTAAGGGTCAGTAAAGTCAAAATTAAACTTTCACTATGCAAAATGCAATTTTAAACAATTTTTCAAAGTACTTCTATTATCTAATTTGCTTTGTTCTTTTGGTATCCTTTTTTGAAAAGCATGCCCAGGTAGGCTTAGGAGCTGAGAGCTAGCTGCTGATTGGTGCCTGCACATACATGTTACTTGTTGTAGTGCATTGCTGCTCTTTACTAATAGAAGTAAATTGTAAAGTTGTATTCTCTACAACATTTGGGTTTAATTTCCCTTTAATGACTGGTAAGTAGGTATAGCAAACAATCTGAAATTGCAAAGAGCTAATGCAATGCAGGAAGAATACAATTATTGTATGTCTTTATCACTTGTTCAGTATATAAAGAGATTTAACAAAGGGTAGCATGTTCAAGTTGATGATTAATTGTTTTACAGAAGTGAAAGTTTATATGGAATCATTTTCTCTACACAAGACATACATCTTGTATTGGGAATTGAAGAATACTTAAAAGGATAGTATACACCAATTTTAATATAACTGCATGTAATAGACACTACTATAAAGAATAAGATGCACAGATACTGATATAAAAATCCAGTATAAAACTGTTTGAAAACTTACTTAGAAGCTCTCAGTTTAGCTCTGTTGAAAAGGCAATCGGAAAGCCCACTGCAAGTGGGAAATAAGACACTCCCCCCTCCCCCTTCATTTGCATATGAAAAGACCCTTTACACAAACAGGAGCAAGCTGGAGTAGGTATATGACGGTATTATCATAAAACTTTGGGACTTGGTTAGGAGTCTGAAAATCAGAGCAATGCTATTTAAAAATAAGCAAAACTATACATTTTTTTAAAAAAAACATGTTATGGGCTATATAAATAGATAATCTACAAAACATTTATGCAAAGGAAAATGGAGTGTATAATGTCCCTTTAAGACTATATACTAGTAGACTAAATGGGCCTTGTATTTGATATCTCTGTCATTTGTATCTATGCTACATATACTTAAAGGGACACTGAACCCAAATTCTTTCTTTCGTGATTCAGAAAGAGCATGACATTTTAAGCAACTTTCTAATTTACTCCTATTATCAACTGTTCTTCATTCTCTTGGTATCTTTATTTGAAAAGCAAGAATGCAAGTTTAGATGCCGGACCATTTTTGGTGAACAACCTGGGTTGTCCTTTCTGATTGGTGGATAAATTCAACCACCAATAGAAAAGTGCTGTCCATAGGTCTGAACCAAAAAAAAATGCTTAGATGCCTTCTTTTTCAAATAAAGATAGCAAAGGAAAGAAGATAAATTGATAATAGGAGTAAATTAGAAACTTGCTTAAAATTTCATGACCTATCTGAATCATAAAAGAAAAAAATTGGGTTCAGTGTCCTTTAATTTGTGAGCCTTATTGCCCACTTAAGCTCTCACATTAGCATTTCCCTTCAATTGTTGAAATCACAAGACACGCTCCTATACAGACATCTGTACTGGTCTCCATTCTAGCTTACAAGTACAAGTTATTCCTATTGTTAAATGCCAAATACACCCTATAATAAAAACACATCCAGCAAAGAATGAATACATCATGAAATATCATATAGCTCTAATGTATGTCTAATATATAGTACATTCTATGAGAACTTAAGGGAATGCCAATTCTGGAGTCATTAAAGGGACATGGAACCCAAAATTGTTCTTTCATAATTCAGATAGAGAATACTATTTTAAACAACTATCCAATTTACTTCTATTTTTTAATTTGCTTCCTTCTCTTGTTACACTTTGCTGTAAAGTTTATATTGGCAAGCTCAGGAGCAGCAAAGAACCTAAGTTCTAGCTCCTGATTGGTGGCTGCATATATATACCGATTGTCATTGACTCCACCCATGTGTTCAGTTAGAAACCAGTAGTGCATTCAACAAATGATAAAAAAAGAATGAAACAAATTAGATAATAGAAGTAAATTAGAAAGTTGTTTAAAATGGTGTTCTCTATCTGAATCATGAAAGAAAAAATTGGGGTTTCATGCTCCTTTAATTCTTTGTGATATATTTGTTCACTCTGACTCAGTATAATATATTCAAGATATTCCTACTAAACTATAAACCAGTTAATAATTTCACTGGTCATCCCAGTGTTTGCTATTCAAACATTCCCACAATCACTTCTTATATATATACACAGTGCTACTAATTTTCCAAGTTAACACTTAATAAAAACAGATTAATAAATAACAGTTAAAACATTACTTTGTTTTCATAGGACATTCTGTTAACTTATTACAATGGATCTTGTCTGTGCTCCTTTTGAATCATTTGCCATATTATTTTTGTAGCTTGTTACAATTTCATAGCTTGGCCTCTCATTTTAAGGACACTGAACTTGAATTCAAAGGTTTTAAACCATAAATGTTCTTAAAGGAAAACTAAATGTATCTATCAATCTATCTATCATCTATCTATTTACATCCATTTTAATGTAAAAAAATAAACAAATTTGGAACCTATCTAGGATCCCATAGTGAATTTGAGGCCTTCAAAAATAATTGATGTAAACCCACAATTATGCTATTTAATATAGAATAAGGTTAGATAGACATATCTCTAGATATAGATTATTTAGGTGGCCTGTTTTTCCATTTGAATTGCTCTAGATGAGAAAGCTATAAAGCGTCAAGAGCAACCTGTATCTCTTAACCAGCCAATCATGTGCCTCTTTCCATAGAGAATTCTTAGGGCCCAATGGTGTAAGCAAAACAGCTATGTTATAAAGTTATCCACATCGCGATCAAGATTGCTGGTAAAATGTTATAACAGGCTGAAATAAGTGTCAGCAGTGTCGCCAAAAAGTGTGGGAGATGATGCTCTGACACTGGCAGAATGCTAAAGGCAGCATTGCTCCCTGAAATGAAGGTGCAATGGTTTTTTTGTTTTATAATAGTACATTTTCTTAAATTTGCATTATAAATGAGATTATCAAGGGTGTTTGCGTGCATCGGTTTACCGCTCGTATTACAAATCGTATTACAAGTATTACAAGTATTACTAGTTGCAAGTAAATGCTTGAGCGCAATCGCAATTTACACAATAATGATTACCCGTCCTCAGAGCTTTGGTTAATAGTTATGTTGCGAACATAAAATTTTGCGTTCGCAAATGGCGAACGCGAACTTCCGCAAATGTACGCGAACGGGTGAACCGCCATAGACTTCAATAGGCAGGCGAATTTTAAAACCCACAAGGACTCTTTCTGGCCACAATAGTGATGGAAAAGTTGTTTCAAGGGGACTAACACCTGGACTGTGGCATGCCGGAGGGGGATTCATGGCAAAACTCCCATGGAAAATTACATAGTTGATGCAGAGTCTGGTTTTAATCCATAAAGGGCATAAATCACCTAACATTCCAAAATTGTTTGGAATAACGTGCTTTAAAACATCAGGTATGATGTTGTATCGATCAGGTAGGGTAAGGGTTACGCCCGCTTCACAGTGACAGACCAAACTCCCCATTTAACGCACCGCAAACAACCGCAAACAGTCCATTTGCACAACCGCAAACTCCCCATTTGCACAAGGTTGGATACCAAGCTAGCCATGTCCCGTTCCTTGTCCTCACTGATGTCATTGAAGGTCTCTTCCTCCACCCAGCCACGTACAACACCAAGGGTCCCCGAAAGGTGACAACAAGCCCCCTGGGACACTTGCTGTGTTTGGTCTTCCACCTCCTCAAAGCCACCTTCCTCCTCTGACTCCTCTTCTTCAGACTCATCTCTCTGCATTGTCTCTCTCTGCATTATTATAAGGTGTGTTAAGTAGTACTATTCCTATCAGTTTAATCCCTGTTGCGTCCCCTATCAGGGGACGTGTATATGGCATCGATTTTAGGAACCGGGAGATGGAAAAAGATGCTTTGTCGGTCCTCCTACTTCAAATTTGGGGCACTGCGCGTGCAATCTAATGTGCCACCAGATAGGAGTGGTGTGTTAAGTAGTACTATTCTTATCAGTTTAATCCCTGTTATGTCCCCTATCAGGGGACGTGTATATGGCATCGATTTTAGGAACCGGGAGATGGAAAAAGATGCTTGGTCGGTCCTCCTACTTCCAATTTGGGGCACTGCGCGTGCAATCTAATGTGCCACCAGATAGGAGTGGTGTGGTAAGTAGTACTATTCTTATCAGTTTAATCCCTGTTACGTCCCCTATCAGGGGACGTGTATATGGCATCGATTTTAGGAACCGGGATATGGAAAAAGATGCTTGGTTGGTCCTCCTACTTCAAATTTGGGGCACTGCGCGTGCAATCTAATGTGAAACCAGATAGGAGTGGTGTGTTAAGTAGTTCTATTCTTATCAGTTTAATCCCTGTTACGTCCCCTATTAGGGGACGTGTATATGGCATCGATTTTAGGAACCGGGAGATGGAAAAAGATACTTGGTCGGACCTCCTACTTCAAATTTGGGGCACTGCGCGTGCAATCTAATATGCCACCAGATAGGAGTGGTGTGTTAAGTAGTACTATTCCTATCAGTTTAATCCCTGTTATGTGCCTTTTTTTTGGTTTGGTTTTTGAAGCCACAGTGCAGCACCAGAGGCCAGAAAAATTAGGCATGTACACATGCTTGAAAAATTAGGTATTGTTGTAGCCGCTGCTGTAGCAGCGGCCAGAAAAATTGATGTTTGTTTCGCAGGCAGAAAGTTCCCTAAAACATTGCGGCTTGAACCCTAGTTGGTGGCGGATAAATCACGCAAGTCATCCGGCATTCAGAGATAAAATACAGCAGCATGTGGACCATTTTTAGCCCAAGGCAGCTCATCTCATCAGGCCTTTTTTAGTCGAATGTATCGCCCACTGTCAGTCCCTTCGGGATCCATCCCTCATTCATCTTAATAAAGGTGAGGTAATCTAGACTTTTTTGACCTAGGCGACTTCTCTTCTCAGTGACAATACCTCCTGCTGCACTGAAGGTCCTTTCTGACAGGACACTTGAAGCGGGGCAGGCCAGAAGTTCTATCACAAATTGGGATAGCTCAGGCCACAGGTCAAGCCTGCACACCCAGTAGTCAAGGGGTTCATCGCTCCTCAGAGTGTCGATATCTGCAGTTAAGGCGAGGTAGTCTGCTACCTGTCGGTCGAGTCGTTCTCTGAGGGTGGACCCCGAAGGGATGTGGCGATGCGTAGGACTTAAAAAGCTCCGCATGTCCTCCATCAACAACACGTCTGTAAAGCGTCCTGTCCTTGCCGGCGTGGTTGTGGGAGGAGGAGGATTACTTTCACCTCTTCCCCTGTTAGATTCTCGTTGTGCTGTGACATCACCCTTATACGCTGTGTAAAGCATACTTTTTAATTTATTTTGGAACTGCTGCATCCTTTCCGACTTGCTGTAATTCGGTAACATTTCAGGCACTTTATGCTTATACCGGGGGTCTAGTAGCGTGGACACCCAGTACAGGTCGTTCTCCTTCAGCCTTTTTATACGAGGGTCACTCAACAGGCACGACAGCATGAAAGACCCCATTTGCACAAAGTTGGATGCCGAGCTACTCATGTCCCGTTCCTCATCCTCAGTGATCTCACTGAAGGTATGCTTTTCCCCCCAGCCATGTACAACACCATGGGTACCAGATAGGTGACAACGAGCACCCTGGGATGCCTGTTGTGGTTGGTCTTCCTCCTCCTCCTCCTCAAAGCCACATTCCTCCTCTGACTCCTCTTCCTCACAATCCTCTTCCAGCGTTGCCGCAGGTCCAGCAAGCGATGCTGATAAGGCTGTTTCTGGTGGTGATGGTGACCACAACTCTTCCTCTTCACGCTCATCTATGGCCTGATCCGGCACTCTTCGCAGGGCACGCTCCAGGAAGAAAACAAATGGTATGATGTCGCTGATGGTGCCTTCGGTGCGACTGACTAGGTTTGTCACCTCCTCAAAAGGACGCATGAGCCTACAGGCATTGCGCATGAGCGTCCAGTAACGTGGCAAACAAATTCCCAGCTCCGCAGAGGCTGTCCTAGCACCCCGGTCATACAAATACTCGTTAATGGCTTTTTCTTGTTGGAGCAGGCGGTCGAACATTAGGAGTGTTGAATTCCAACGTGTCGGGCTGTCACAAATCAAGCGCCTTACTGGCATGTTGTTTCACCGCTGGATATCTTAAAAGTGCGCCATGGCCATGTAGAAACACCTGAAATGGCCACACACCTTCCTGGCCTGCTTCAGGACGTCCTGTAAGCCTGGGTACTTATGCACAAAGCGTTGTATGATCAGATTACGCACATGTGCCATGCACGGCACATGTGTCAGCTTGCCCAAATTCAATGCCGCCACCAAATTTCTTCCATTGTCACAAACCACTTTGTCGATCTCCAGTTGGTGCGGAGTCAGCCACTGATCCACCTGTGCGTTCAGGGCGGACAGGAGTGCTGGTCCGGTGTGACTCTGCTTTAAGGCAAGTCAACCCCAAGACGGCGTGACACTGCCGTATCCGGGATGTGGAATAGTACCTGGGGAGCTGGGGGGGTGCCGTTGATGTGGAGCAAGACGCAGCAGCAGAAGAGGACTCAGCCGAGGAGGTTATGGAAGAGGATGGAGTAGGAGGAGTAGAGGAAGTGGCAGCAGGCCTGCCTGCAAGTCGTGGCAGTGTCACAAACTCCTCTGCATACACGCATTCCATGCTTGCCAGCCGTCATCAGGTTTACCCAATGCGCAGTTTAGGTGATATACCTGCCCTGACCATGCTTTGCAGACCAGGTGTCAGTGGTCAGATGGACCCTTGCCCCAACACTGTGTGCCAGACATGCCATTACGTCCTTTTTCACAATCGAGTACAGGTTGGAAATTGCCTTTTGTGCAAAGAAATTTCAGCCGGGTACCTTCCACTGTGGTGTCCCAATAGCTACAAATTTTTGGAACGCCTCAGACTCCACCAGCTTGTATGGTAAAATCTGGCGGGCTAAGAGTTCAGACAAGCCAGCTGTCAGATGCCGGGCAAGGGGGTGACTTTGTGACATTGGCTTCTTACGCTCAAACATGTCCTTGACAGACACCTGACTGTGGGCAGATGAGCAGGAACTGCTCAAGGCGAGAGACGGAGTGGCGGATGGTTGAGAGGGGGCAAGGAGGACAGCCGTGGTTGACGTGGCTGAATATGCTGGACCAGGAGGAGGATGGCGGCTTTGAGTTTGTGTGCTGCTTGTACTCATGTGTTGATCCCATAGGCGTTTGTGATGTGCGATCATGTGCCTTCGCAAAGCAGTTGTACCTAGGTGGGTGTTGGACTTCCTACGACTCCTCGGTTTAGGGGTACATAGGTAGTTTATGGGTGTTAGTGTACTTTAGAGCACAGTAGTTAAGAGCTTTATGAACCGGCGTTAGCCCAGAAAGCTCTTAACTCCTGGCTTTTTGCTGCGGCTGGAGTCTTGTCGTTAGATTTCTAACGCTCACTTCAGCCAAGACTCTAAATACCGGTGTTAGAAAGATCCCATTGAAAAGATAGGATACGCAAATGGCGTAGGGGGATCTGCGGTATGGAAAAGTCGTGGCTGCAAAGTGAGCGTTAGACCCTTTCCTGACTGACTCTAAATACCAGCGGTAGCCCAAAACCAGCGTTAGGAGCCCCTAACGCTGGTTTTAACGGCTAACGCCAAACTCTAAATCTAGCGGTAAGATAGCTACAATGTAATTAATAATTACATTGTAGCTATTTTAGGGTTTATATTTATTTTACAGGTAACTTGGTATTTATTTTAACTAGGTACAATAGCTATTAAATAGTTAATAACTATTTAATAGTTACCTAGTTAAAATAATTACCAATTTACCTGTAAAATAAATCCTAACCTAAGTTACAAATACACCTACACTATCAATAAATTAAATAAACTACAAATATCTAAACTAAAATACAATTAAATAAACTAAACTAAATTACAAAAAAAACCAAACACTAAATTACAAAAAATAAAAAAAAGATTTTTAAGCTAATTACACCTATTCTAAGCCCCCTAATAAAATAATAAAGCCCCCCCCCCAAAAAAAAAAAATTCCCTACCCTATTCTAAATCAAAAAGTTAGCTCTTTTACCTTACCAGCCCTTAAAAGGGCCTTTTGCGGGGCATGCCCCAAAGAAAACTGCTCTTTTGCCTGAAAAAAAACACAATACCACCCCCCAACATTACAACCCACCACCCACATACCCCTAATCTAACCCAAACCCCCCTTAAATAAACCTAACACTACCCCCCTGAAGATCTCCCTACCTTGTATTCACCCAGCGGGGCAAAACTCTTTATTCGATCCGGGTGATGTCTTCAAGCAAGCGGCAGAGAGTCTTCTTCCATCCGGCGATGTCTTCAATCAAGCGGCAAAGAAGTCTTCTTCCATCCCGGTGATGTCTTCAAGCAAGCGGCAGAGAGTCTTCTTCCATCCGGCAATGTCTTCAAGCAAAGCGGCATCTTCAATCTTCTTTCTTCACTCCTCCGCCGCGGAGCATCCATCCGGCACGACGACTTCCCGACGAATGAGGTTCCTTTAAATGACGTCATCCAAGATGGCGTCCGTCGAATTCCGATTGGCTGATAGTATTCTATCAGCGAATCGGAATTAAGGTAGAAAAATCTGATTGGCTGATTGAATCAGCCAATCAGATTCAAGTTCAATCCGATTGGCTGATTGGTTAAGTTAGGGGTGTTAGAGTTAGATAGGGTAAATATAGTTAATATATAATATAATAACTATATTAATTATTAACTATATTAATAATATATATAATATAATAACTATATTAACTATATTAACCATAATATAATTAGGGTTAATATAGTTAATATAGGTGGCGGCGGTGTAGGAGGGTCAGATTAGGGGTTAATATATTTAATATAGGTGGCGGCGGTGTAGAGGGGTTAGATCAGGGGTTAATACATTTATTATAGGTGGCGGCGGTGTAGGGGGATTAGATTACAGGCAAAAGAGCTGATTACTTTGTGACAATGCACCGCAAAAAGTCCTTTTAAGGGCTGGTAAAAGAGCTGGTTACTTTGGGGCAATGCCCCGCAAAAGGCCCTTTTAAAGGCTGGTAATAGAGATGGTTACTTTGGGGCAATGTCACGCAAAAAGCCCTTTTCAGGGCTATTTTTAATTTAGTTTAGGGTAGGGACATTTTAGTATTTTAGGGGGTAATACATTTATTATAGATGGCGGCGGTGTAGGGGGATTAGATTAGGGGTTAATACATTTAATATAGGTGGCGGCGATGTAGGGGGATTAGATTAGGGGGTAATATAGTTAAAATAGGTGGCGGCGGGGTAGGGGGCTCACATTAGGGGGTAATAATTTTAATATAGATGGCGGCGGTGTAGGGGGATTACATTAGGGGTTAATCATTTTAATGTAGGTGGTGGCGGTGTAGGGGGATCACATTAGGGGGTTAGACATTTAATGTAGATGGCGGCGGGGTCTGGGAGCGGCGGTTTAGGGGTTAAACACTTTATTAGGGATTGCGGCGTGGGATCGCGGTTGACAGGTACACATTGCGCATGCGTTAGGTGTTAGGTTTTATTTTGCAGTTCGCGGTTGACAGGTAGATAGACATTGCGCATGCGTTAGGTGTTAGGTTTTATTTTGCAGGCAGTTTAGGGAGTTACGGGGCTCCAATACACAACGCAAGGCTTACTACGCCTGCATTTTGTGGCGAGGTGAAAATGCAGTAAGATTTTTCCATTTTCGCCACGTAAGTCCTTACGCTGTATATTGGATACCAAACTGCACTTGTTTGGTATACCTGTCTATGGGCCAAAAATCTACGGCCGAAGGCAGAAATATACGAGCGTAATTTCTATGTTACGCCGTATATAGGATACCAAACCAGCACAAAATTTGGCTTCACCGGCTTTTGCGGGCGACGATTTATATCGGATCGAGGCCATGGTTGTACGGGAGAC
The DNA here is from genome assembly GCF_027579735.1 of Bombina bombina. Lineage (NCBI taxonomy): Eukaryota > Metazoa > Chordata > Amphibia > Anura > Bombinatoridae > Bombina > Bombina bombina. The sequence continues at coordinate 555,318,720 of NC_069499.1, read as the reverse complement.
TTCAAGGGGATATTTCATTTATATCTAAGCACTGATGAGATAAGTGAAAAGTATATATATAGCATTGAAATGGATGGCTAATGTTACCGTTGATTAATCCCATGTACTATAATGATGGGTTGAAAGCATGCGAGAAGAAAACAGAATAGGTTTGTAACATAATCTTTTCAGCAAAACATTTTATTCTTATGTTTCTTTTTATTTTTCAGGTTCTATCCTATGGTTATTTGTTGTTGATGTATCCATGTTCTGGTCACCTATAGATAGTGCTGTCATCTTCTTCCTGTGTACTCTGAAGAAGAGATGATGTAGTAGATGTTTTGCCGATTAGTCATCAAAAGGATGAGTTACTGATGGTTTTTGTAATTCACTTCTTCCTCATATGTTGTGACCAAGCTATGTACATAGTTTTCTGAAAACTTAATAAAAAATAATTCAACATAACGATGTATTAGATGCGTACATTTCAGATCTGGGTACTGTTGTTAAAGTGAATATCTTTTTTAAAAATCCCCCCCCCCCCATATTATATATCATTATTTTCTTTTTTTATTATTGGGTTAGTTTCATGTTGAAACTTCTGTTCTAATCTTTACTTAATTAACACATTAGTGATGGAACTAAGTGAGAAAGGTTTTGTTAAAGGGACACTCGTGTCAAAACGAACTTTTATGATTCAGATAGAGCAGCAGTTTTAAAACACTTTCCAATTTACTTCCATTATCAAATTTTGCATAGTCTTTTTATATTCACACTTTCTAGGGAACAAGATCCTACTGAGCATGTGCACAAGCTCACAGGATGTACGTATACTAGTCTGTGATTGGCTGATGTCATGATACAAGGGGCCAAAAAATGGGAGATAAAAAAAAACATTTGTCAGAAAAAGATATTCTGTTTTTTTTACATTTACAGTAGTTGTTAAATCATTGTGTTTTTATTATGCACTTGTTAAATGTGCAATTCTACTGCACTGAGTATTCCTTTAAACAAGTGCTGAAGGAGGTTTTCTTTCTCTTTATTGATTTTGATTGTGAAGGGGCCATTACTCAGGTGTAAAACCCCCAGGGGCCTACCTGAGTGCAGTAAGGGCCGTGCTAAGTCTAGAGCTGAAAGATCTGGGTGGATCCAGGTGTGTGCTAAAGAGAGGATTGTAAGTTTGGCTAGAGCCCAGGGCTATGATAAGAGGAGGTTTAGCTCTGCAGCAAGGGGTGTGCTGTGTGCATATCAAAGATTCAGAAGTCCACTAAGTTTAGCTCATTGAACCTGCAACCTTCTAATAATAATGTTAGCTTTGTGACCTGTGCTAGAATAGAGCTATTTGTGACCTTTGTGTTGAAAGTCACCCTGCAGCTGATTTGGCACCAAGACCTATGGGTGATGCATTAAAGGCCCCTGCTAACTCCAATCTGTACTTAGTCCTAGGTCTATCACCATTTGGCAAAATGCTGTAACCAACTCTTCCATTTTGCTTTTAATCTAGCAGTGTTCTTGTAAGAGAGTGCCAGACTTACTATCGCCTAGATTTAGAGTTCTGCAGCCAAAGGGGTGCGTTAGCTACGCGTGCTTTTTTCTGGCCGCACCTTTTAAATACCGCTGGTATTTAGAGTTCACAGAATGGCTGCGTTAGGCTCCAAAAAAGGAGTGTATAGCATATTTACCGCAACTTCAACTCTCGATACCAGTGGTGCTTATGGACGCGGCCAGCTTCAAAAACGTGCTCGTGCACAATTCCCCCATAGAAAACAATGGGGCTGTTTGAGCTGAAAAAAAACCTAACACCTGCAAAAAAACGTGTTCAGCTCCTAACGCAGCCCCATTGTTTTCTATGTGGAAACACTTCCTACGTCTGCACCTAACACTCTAACATGTACCCCGAGTCTAAACACCCCTAACCTTACACTTATTAACCCCTAATCTGCCGCCCCCGCTATCACTGACCCCTGCATATTATTTTTAACCCCTAATCTGCCGCTCCGTACACCCCCGCCACCTACATTATCCCTATGTACCCCTAATCTGCTGCCCCTAACATCGCCGACCCCTATATTATATTTATTAACCCCTAATCTGCCGCCCCCAACGTCGCCTCCACCTAACTACACTTATTAACCCCTAATCTGCCGACCGGACCTGAGCGCTACTATAATAAATGTATTAACCCCTAATCCGCCTCACTCCCGCCTCAATAACCCTATAATAAATAGTATTAACCCCTAATCTGCCCTCCCTAACATTGCCGACACCTAACTTCAAGTATTAACCCCTAATCTGCCGACAGGAGCTCACCGCTACTCTAATAAATTTATTAACCCCTAAAGCTAAGTCTAACTTTAACCCTAACACCCCCTAAATTAAATATAATTTAAATCTAACGAAATAAATTGACTCTTATTAAATAAATTATTCCTATTTAAAGCTAAATACTTACCTGTAAAATAAACCCTAATATAGCTACAATATAAATTATAATTATATTATAGCTATTTTAGGATTTATATTTATTTTACAGGTAACTTTGTATTTATTTTAACCAGGTACAATAGCTATTAAATAGTTAAGAACTATTTAATAGCTAAAATAGTTAAAATAATTACAAAATTACCTGTAAAATAAATCCTAACCTAAGTTACAATTAAACCTAACACTACACTATCAATAAATAAATTAAATAAACTACCTACAATTATCTACAATTAAACCTAACACTACACTATCAATACATTAATAAAATACAATACCTACAAATAACTACAATTAAATAAACTAACTAAAGTACAAAAAATAAAAAAGAACTAAGTTACAAAAAATAATAAAATATTTACAAACATTAGAAAAATATTACAACAATTTTAAACTAATTACACCTACTCTAAGCCCCCTAATAAAATAACAAAGACCCCCAAAATAAAAAAATGCCCTACCCTATTCTAAATTAAAAAAGTTCAAAGCTCTTTTACCTTACCAGCCCTGAAAAGAGCCCTTTGCGGGGCATGCCCCAAAGAATTCAGCTCTTTTGCCTGTAAAAAAAACACATACAATACCCCCCCAACATTACAACCCACCACCCACATACCCCTAATCTAACCCAAACCCCCCTTAAATAAACCTAACACTAAGCCCCTGAAGATCTTCCTACCTTATCTTTACCTCGCCGGGTATCACCGATCGGTCCTGGCTCCAAAATCTTCATCCAACCCAAGCGGGGGCTGGCGATCCATAATCCTGCGGCTGAAGAGGTCCAGAAGAGGCTCCAAAGTCTTCATCCTATCCGGGAAGAAGAGGCGATCCAGACCGGCAACCATCTTGATCCAAGCGGCATCTTCTATCTTCATCCGATGAGGAACGGCTCCATCGTGAAGACCTCCAGCGCGGATCAATCTTCTTCCGACGACGTCCAACTGAAGAATGACGGTTCCTTTAAGGGACGTCATCCAAGATGGCGTCCCTCGAATTCCGATTGGCTGATAGGATTCTATCAGCCAATCGGAATTAAGGTAGGAAAATTCTGATTGGCTGATGGAATCAGCCAATCAGAATCAAGTTCAATCCGATCAGATTGAGCTCGCATTCTATTGGCTGTTCCGATCAGGCAAAAGAGCTGAATTTCTTGGGGCATGCCCCGCAAAAGGCCCTGTTCAGGGCTGGTAAGGTAAAAGAGCTTTGAACTTTTTTAATTTAGAATAGGGTAGGGCATTTTTTTATTTTGGGGGGCTTTGTAATTTTATTAGGGGGCTTAGAGTAGGTGTAATTAGTTTAAAATTGTTGTAATATTTTTCTAATGTTTGTAAATATTTTTTTATTTTTTGTAACTTAGTTCTTTTTTATTTTTTGTACTTTAGTTAGTTTATTTAATTGTAGTTATTTGTAGGTATTGTATTTAATTAATGTATTGATAGTGTAGTGTTAGGTTTAATTGTAACTTAGGTTAGGATTTATTTTACAGGTAATTTTGTAATTATTTTAACTATTTTAGCTATTAAATAGTTCTTAACTATTTAATAGCTATTGTACCTGGTTAAAATAAATACAAAGTTACCTGTAAAATAAATATAAATCCTAAAATAGCTATAATATAATTATAATTTATATTGTAGCTATATTAGGGTTTATTTTACAGGTAAGTATTTAGCTTTAAATAGGAATAATTTATTTAATAAGAGTTAATTTATTTCATTAGATTTAAATTATATTTAACTTAGGGGGGTGTTAGGGTTAGGGTTAGACTTAGCTTTAGGGGTTAATCCATTTATTACAGTAGCGGCGAGATTCGGTCAGCAGATTAGGGGTTAATAATTGAAGTTAGGTGTTGGTGATGTTAGGGAGGGCAGATTAGGGGTTAATACTATTTATTATAGGGTTATTGAGGCGGGAGTGAGGCGGATTAGGGGTTAATAACTTTATTATAGTAGCGGTGGGGTCCGCTCGGCAGATTAGGGGTTAATAAGTGTAGGCAGGTGGAGGCGACGTTGAGGGGGGCAGATTAGGGGTTAATAAATATAATATAGGGGTCGGCGGTGTTAGGGGCAGCAGATTAGGGGTACATAAGGATAACGTAGGTAGCGGCGCTTTGCGGTCGGCAGATTAGGGGTTAATTATTGTAGATAGCTGGCGGCGACGTTGTGGGGGGCAGGTTAGGGGTTAATAAATATAATATAGGGGTCGGCGGTGTTAGGGGCAGCAGATTAGGGGTACATAAGTATAACGTAGGTGGCGGTCGGCAGATTAGGGGTTAAAAAATTTTAATAGAGTGGCGGCGATGTGGGGTGACCTCGGTTTAGGGGTACATAGGTAGTTTATGGGTGTTAGTGTACTTTAGAGCACAGTAGTTAAGAGCTTTATAAACCGGCGTTAGCCCAGAAAGCTCTTAACTACTGACTTTTTTCTGCGGCTGAAGTTTTGTCGTTAGAATTCTAACGCTCACTTCAGACGCGACTCTAAATACCGGCGTTAGAAAGATCCCATTGAAAAGATAGGATACGCAATTGACGTAAGGGGATCTGCGGTATGGAAAAGTCGCGGCTGGAAAGTGAGCGTTAGACCCTTTAATGACTGGCTCCAAATACCAGAGGGCGGTAAAAACCAGCGTTAGGAGCCTCTAACGCTGGTTTTGACGGCTACCGCCCAACTCTAAATCTAGGCCTTAGTGTTGTGTTAATATTTTTGTTTTGTAATTTTCCCTATTGGCTTTGCACCCAGGCTTATCTGTGGTTAACTGCCTGAGTCCCTGGAAGCTGTACAGCTGTCTGTGAGTGCTGGTGAACACCCTGGGCAGGATCATAAGATGTGTACCCAACCCGATTTGAGAGTGCAATCCATTTCCATATATGTATGTATGTATGTATATATATATATATATATATATATATATATATATAAACAAAAACAGAGACCGCACTCTTAGGTCTTATTTTCACCACCACTGTGGACTTTAATCAATCTGTAACATTTCGGGGTTTCCCCCTTTGTCAAACATGTTTGACAAAGGGGGAAACCCCGAAACGTTACAGATTGATTAAAGTCCACAGAGGTGGTGAAAATAAGACCTAAGAGTACGGTCTCTGTTTTTGTTTATAATATCTATATGCACTGCACCTAGGCGCTATTTGAATAACGTGAGTGCTTGGTGACTACAATTTGCTTTTATATATATATATATATATATATATATATATATATATATACGGTATGTGTGTGTGTAAAACTTTAAGGTTACTTTATAACTGTCTCCCTTAAAACATTATGATCTCAAGAAAATATTTTTTTCCTGCAATATTGCTGACATAATGATCTGTCTTGCCTATAGTAACCATTTTTACTACATAAAATATTAATTTTGCTTTGTTGTTTAATCTTGTTCTTCAACATCTCTTTTTCTGAAATATTCTTCTCTTTTGTCAAGTTTCTTAATATATATATATACACAGATATATATATATATATATATATATATATATATATATATATATATATATATAAGTTTCTCTCATGCCCATCACCCCCTCTCTTTTCTAAGCTAAAAGCTCATCATAATTTATGCTATCAATTCATCTTAAATTGCTTGTGAATTCCAGTAAATTCCCTAATGAGCCCAGCTGAAAGGATCCAATCTCTGACAGATATCTTTTCTTCCTAAAGAATGATTATCAGTAGCATGCTCTTAATTTTAAATTACAGTCATTATTACAGTTGAATTAATACTGTGAGTTGGTTTTGATTTAGTTATAAACACACAGAGCAATGTCAACTTGTTTCTGCTTCACAGCCCAGTTACTGACATTTATTTTGCAGCATTGTAATAACTTTCCTTTTTTTACAGAAGATTAAATAAATAAGCTCTATTTTGCACTGATTAGGATAGATTTCCCATTTATAAATATTTAAGATAAGTATGTTATTAACTTTGTGAAAATTGTTAATAGCTGTTAATTGTGTATATATAATACAGGCTTTACCACTTCTTGATATTAAAGTCACAATTCTTTTTGAGAAGATATGAATGCAGGGAACAGATTGGGCAAGTTTATGTTGCAGGTACAGTGGCATACAGGAAGAGTAGGGCTGGTTTACCAATATGGGGCAAGATTACATATGAGGCGTCACCCGCAAAAGCCGGCGAAGCCTGTTTTTAAGCGGTTTTGGTATCACATATATGGCGCTGCATATAAATGTGGCGCGTATATTTCACCCGTCGCCCGCAATTTTTACTCCCATAAGCTAACATAGAACCGCTTCGCAAATCAGTATCACATATTCAGCGCAAAGAACTTAAGCAACGAAAATGGAGAAATGTTACTCTATTTTCACCTCGTCACACATAGGCAGGCGCAGCAAGCCTTGCGGTGAGTGTGAAAGTACCGTAACTCCCGAAACTGGCTGAAAATATTAACTAACACCTAATGCATGTGCAATATCAACCGCCAACCCCCACCACAATTACTAATAAACGGCTAGATTACGAGTTTTACGTTATGAGCGACTCGCTACTAACTTGCAAGTTATTTCTACCGCTCACCTCCCTTTAGCGCTGCTATTACAGGTTTTCAAAAACCCGGCATTAGCAGGCTATATTGCAGCGTTGAGCTCCATTGAGCTCCATACCGCACCCAAATACCAGCGCTGCTTTGAGCTGGTTTTACGTGTTCGTGCACAATTTACCCATAAACATCAAAGGGGAGAACCAGCTAAAAAAAAGCCTAACACCTGCAATAAAGGAGCGTAAAGCTCCGTAACGCAGCCCCATTGATTCCTATGGGGAAAGAAAATGTATGTTTACACCTAACACCCTAACATAAACCCCAAGTCTAAACACCCCTAATCTGCCGCCCACGACATCGCCGACACCTACATTATACTTGCCGCTCCCGACATCGCCGCCGCCACTTACCTACACTTATTAACCCCTAATCTGTCGCCCCTAACATCGCCGCCGCATACATTACACTTATTAACCCCTAATCTGCCGCCCCAATGTCGTCGCTACCTACCTACACTTATTAACCCCTAATCTGCCTCCCCCAACATGCCGCCACTATACTAAAGTTATTAACCCCTAAACCTAACCCTAAGTGTAACCCTAACACCCACTAACTTTAATATAATTAAAATAAATCTAAATAAAAATTATTATCATTAACTAAATAATTCCTATTTAAAACTAAATACTTACCTGTAAAATAAACCATAAGCTAGCTACAATATAACTAATAGTTACATTGTAGCTATCTTAGGTTTTATTTTTATTTCACAGGCAAGTTTGTATTTATTTTAAATAGGTAGACTAGTAAGTAAATAGTTATTAACTATTTACTAACTACCTAGTTAAAAAAAAATACAAATTTACCTGTAAAATAAAACCTAACCTGTCTTACACTACCACCTAACCTTACACTACAATTAACTAAAATTACATTAATTAAATACAATTAAATAAATTACAAAAAAAAACAAACACTAAATTACACAAAATAAAAAATAAATTATCAAATATTTAAATTAATTATACCTAATCTAATAGCCCCCCAAAATAAAAATAAACCCTAGAATAAACTAAACTGGCAATAGCTCTTAAAAGGGCCTTTTGTGGGGCATTGCCCCAAAGAAATCAGCTCTTTAACCTGTAAAAAAATTACAAACAACCCCCCAACAGTAAAACCCACCACACACACAACCAAACCCCCCAAATAAAAGCATATCTAAAAAACCTAAGCTCCCCATTGCCCTGAAAAGGTGCATTCGTATGGGCATTGCCCTTAAAAGGGCATTTAGCTCTTTTTCAGCCCAAACCCTAAGCTAAAAATAAAACCCACCCAATAAACCCTTAAAAAAAAAATAACACTAACCCTTGAAGATCCACTTACAGTTTTTGAAGACCGGACATCCATCCTCAACGAAGCTAGGAGAAGTGTTCATCCAAATGGCAAGAAGTCCTCAATGAAGTCGGGAGAAGTCTTCATCCAAGCGGCAAGAAGTGGTCTTCCAGGCGGGCAGAAGTCTTCATCCAGACGGCATCTTCTATCTTCATCGTTCCGACGCGGAGCGGCTCCATCTTCAAGACATCTTTTGATGGCTACTGAATAATGAAGGTTCCTTTAAGGGACGTCATCCAAGATGGCGTCCCTTGAATTCTGATTGGCTGATAGAATTCTATCAGCCAATCGGAATTAAAGTAGAAAAAATCCTATTGGCTGATGTCTTGCAGATGGAGCTGCTCCACGTTGGAAGGATGAAGATAGAAGATGCTGTCTGTAATGTTAGACTTTTTTATTTTTGTAATTTTAGATTAATTTTAATTTAGTTTTTCTTTATTTTTAAAGCAATGTTAGGTTTTTAATTGTAACTTAGTATTTTTTAATTTAGGTAATTGGGGTTAATTTAGGGTGTTAGGTTAGGGGGCTTAGTAATTTAAATAGGTTTATTGCGTTGTGGGGGGTTGGCGGTTTAGGGGTTAATAGATTAATTAGGTTTATTGCGATGTGGGTTAATGGTGGATTAGGGGTTAATAGATTTATTAGGTTAATTGTGATGTCAGTTGTGACGTGAGTCACCAAGATCTGAGGGCCTGTTATGGAACATTCTTTGGGCTGGAGGTACATGGGCTTAAGGATACTCTGAGACTGCATGGAAATGTGAAATTTTATATGCTGGACACCCCATGTACTTTCATAACTCTGTCTTATGTCCATGTCACCCTGTATCCATAAATACAGGATGGGTACAGGGTGTGAGTGCCCCTTGTGGGAGCAATTGTGACTCTATAAACCAAGTGGGCATAAAGGACTTAATAGTTAATAAGAGCTGTTCTTATATTCTGTAATAAGATGTATTTTATTTACGTTTCTAATCTGATTGTGTCTCAGGAGTCTGTCTGGGTAAACTGATTGTGTTCCTGTGTGATTATGTTAACTAGACTGCCCAACATCAGATTGTCTGAGTAAACTTTCTTCCCCAGTTAATTAACTTGATATGTTAATCTGTTTTACCTGTGAATAGACAATTGTTAGAGGTTTGATGTATTGTTCATATGTTTGCTTTACTGTTTAACCAATTCCCTATGTAATCTGAAGCTTTATAAATCTGGAATTCCAGGGTGTATAAATCTGTGTGTTGCTTTCAAATAAAGTGTTCATTTTTGTGTTCAGACAACTGAGTGTTGTCTCAGTTCTGTTCACCTATATAACTTTAGACTGCGGTCAAAGGGAGATACCAGGAGCTATTGCTCTGGGTAAAGGGATGTCCAGGACAAGGGAAGTGTTTTTTGACGAAGGTACTCATTTGGGGTACCAGGCGGTTCGTCACATCTGGTGGCAGAAGTGGGATTGATTTCTTGTCCTGCTGACAGAGGAGGAGCGGTTTTATTACCCGCAGCTATGGAAACGGACCTCCTATGGCGAATGCAGCAAGTGCTGACCCACCTTGATGAACCTGTTTCTGCACAGGACAAGCTGGGTTGGAGGGATGTGCTGCCTAGCTATCAGTCCCTAAGCAGCACTACAAAGATGCACTAATGGCAGCCAGTGAAGGATCGCAGCAAAGATGATTATAGATGATGCAGAGGAAAAATTCCACAGCAGAGTGCGGAGAAGGTTGTCAGTCTACAGAGCCAACCCATCCGAAGAAGTAGTGTGGGTAACGAACGCCGAGGTGGTGAAGCAGATCACCAGGTATTGGAATATTCGGAAAGCTGAGATGCTGGGATCAGATACCTCTAAATGGGAAGTTCCGATATGGGACTTTGAGCAACAAGTCAAAGTCGCCCTTGCTGTTTTAGGAGGGCCATTTTCAGAGGAGATGTGCCTGGAATGGAGAGCCATGATTCGGCTAGAGATGTGGGAAGATGCACTGGAGAATTGGTATGGCTGCAGAGGCAAAGTCCTGCCCTCCCCAGCGCTTCGGGGACCAGGTGAACTTGTGACTCTGCTTACTGAGAGGACAACCTACAGGTGAGGGGATAGCCAAACTGAAGTGTCTGGTGCAAAGAGAGGTCGAGCTTGAGGATCGGTAAAGAACGTTATATTGGTTTGCAGACAGGTGGCAGTCGAGGGCGGAAACGCACTATTCCCCGGAAGGTGATGACTTTGGTGGCTCCGGCTTATTATGGGAAGCATTTGAGGAGAAGGTTGATTTTGGTAGTCCCAAGGGATATCGATTCTGGGACATTCAAAGCAAGAGGCAGGAGCTGTTACAGCCATCGGAAGCACTTGCCTTAGAGCCTGACCTGACATGGCTTATCTATAAGGAATGGTACCTTGGGGTGGATTACCTAGAACTGCTGGAAAGTGATCCTTTACTTACTTCAGAGGCAGCGGATCTAGTGGGCTTCATATTCATGGATGTTGGTCCGGGAGGTGTGGATGAGACAGTGGTCTCCACACGTGGAGTTCAGGGATACGGGGAAGTCGGCCCAGACCCCCAACCCCCTGGCATGGGGACCCTAGTCACCCTGTTATCTCCCCAGCTGGACCCAGATATTGTGGATCTAATTGACTTTTCCTCTGAGGTGTCAGATGCGGATTACCCAACAGAAGATCAGGCAACAGGGCAGAGTGTTGTTGGCCTCTGCCCACCCCTAACCGGCACCCCAGAAAACAGGAATGATAGCCTCATTCTGGCAGAGGGACCGGAGTAGCATGCAGCAATCTCAGCAGAGGGGGGGGGGGGGGGCGGAGCCAGCAGCTAAGCAATACAGATGCACATTTCAGTAGCTCCGACTACATCGTATATAAAAATTAATTTCAAGGACTGTTCCAGCTTAAATATTTGTCCCTTAATGAAGATTGCTTAACACAAATGATTTGCGCATCTAATACTACTATTGTGAGCCCCGCCAAAGTGGCAGAATCTCAAGACTCTAGTGGGTAACTTGCTGGTAAGAGGCTCTGAAGTCGGCCATTTTGGGCCTATCACTACTGCCTTCTTGGCACCTACTACCATCTCTCGATATGACAACACCGGAGCAAATTATGGAGGAGATCCATCTTTTTCTAGATGGGTGCTGCAGCATGTTTAAGCGCTTACCCAATCTGGCGCTCCGGCAGGTAGATGACAAGTCTCTGGATCATCCTAATCACATGCCCATCTACATGGCCATGCCGGGGGTGGCGGCGCTTTGAGGCCCCGGCATCCCTCGCCTCCTGATCATACCGTTTTGGAAGCGGAGAATGGAACTGCCCTCACCGGCCTGTCACCGGGCACGCTAAAGAGCTTCAGCATCATGCGACAACAAGCACCTCTCACTAAATCCAGTAGTCGCATGCAGGTCCTATTGCCTGCAGCTGAAGGAACCCAAGACGGCTTTTACCTCACATCTATAGTAACCTTCTCATGGCCAGACTGCTTTGCTCGGATCTGCTCTAGAGCAGCAGCCCACAATATAGTGGGCCAGAGATCTGCAGATTTATCCTGCCACTGCTCCAGCAAAGCTCAGTCGGCCCTTCACACCTGCGGACTGCAGCGGTCAAGCATCCCAGCCAGGCTGCATAGGTTGGGCATTGGCTAGAACAATATGAACAGCTTAAAGGGGTTCAATACTAGGAGCGTTGGAACCTTTCCTAGGCACCCATAACCTCTCAAAAGTTGAGGACTAATATTGCGCCCCCTTACTATTTACTATTTACGATGAAGGCCTAACGGTCTGAAGTTTTAGGCTTATAACTGTATTGGGGACTGACTGTTTAAGGGGCTACTTATTCTCCCTGTCCATTTTATCTACATCATTAGTCCAAGGATTGGCTTATTCTACGTTGTTTTATTTAATTATATTTCTCGTCCTACTCAAAACGCTAGTACTATAGTTATTTTAATACTGTTTGTTGTTCATGCCTGTTCTGCATTTTGTGATGGGTTGATTTGCATATTTGCTTTATACATATCCTTAGACTTTATACTTTTTCACTGCCCCATCTTTATCTCGAGGGAACTTGCATGAAACTTATGTGGAGCTACATCCCTAACTCACTCCATGAACAGAATGTTTGTATTATAGTTAATTGACCACCATTGTGTTTATACCTTACATGCTAAGTGGCGTGCTTATGGAACTTTATATGCTTAGAGATGTCTTGTAATGCCGCATTGTAACCATTTCAGGCTGCTTGTTATTTATCTTATGCTGCAAGGATGTTATCTATCTGCAATGTACCCGCAATAGCAGACCACACATATAGAATTTTCCTGTGCCCATAAGTTTATGTATGTGGTTTAGTTACCTTCTCTGCTTTATAAGATACTCATATTTACCAGCTGACTACTCAGCAATCTCAGCAGAGGAGCTGGCATTGGGACCAATAGATGTCGGTCTCTCTCGGCAAACAATGGCAGATTCCTATCCAGTACAAGTGGATGGGACTACAGTCTCCACCTGTATTCTCCAGGGATGCTGGGCATATGGCCCAGATCCGCAACAGCATGTTGGAGTGAGCCCAGCCACCCTGTCTTCTCTCCAGTGATTGAATGGACTCCAGGGAGAAGGGACAGTTGACTCTTCTCCCCAGCAGTGGGTATGTTCTATGAGAGAGGCAGAGGTTGGCCGGAGGAGTGATGCTCTGTTTGGGACATATTGTTTGGGGTACTGTGTGGATACAAGCTTTGGGGGAATGGATCTACGGACTAACTTCAAAGTCAACCCATCTGGGGTCTCCTCCTGTGTTAGTCTCCTTCCGAAGGGGGAGATATGTGACGTGAGTCACCAAGTTCTGAGGGCCTGTTATGGAACATTCTTTGGGCTGGAGGTACATGGGCTTAAGGATATCCAGAAACTGCATGGAAATGTGGAATTTTATATGCTAGCCACCCCATGTACTTTCATAACTCTGTCTTATGTCCATGTCACCCTATATCCATAATTACAGGATGGGTACAGGGTGTGAGTGCCCCTTGTAGGAGCAATTGTGACTCTATAAACCAAGTGGGCATAAAGGACTTAATAGTTAATAAGAGCTGTTCTTATATTCTTTAATAAGATGTATTTTATTTACGTTTCTAATCTGATTGTGTCTCAGGAGTCTGTCTGGGTAAACTGATTGTGTTCCTGTGTGATTATGTTAACTAGGCTGCCCAATATCAGATTGTCTGAGTAAGCTTTCTTCCCCAGTTAATTAACTTGATATGTTAATCTCTTTACCTGTGAATAGACAATTGTTAGAGGTTTGATGTATTGTTCATATGTTTGCTTTACTGTTTAAACAATTCCCTATGTAACCTGAAGCTCTGTAAATCTGGAATGCCAGGGTGTATAAATCTGTGTGCTGCTTTCAAATAAAGTGTTCATTTTTGTGTTCAGACAACTGAGTGTTGTCTCAGTTCTGTTCAACTATATAGCTTTAGACTGCGGTCAAAGGGAGATTCCAGGAGCTATTGCTCTGGATAAAGGGATGTCCAGGACAAGGGAAGTGTTTTGACGGAGGTAGTCATTTGGGGTACCAGGCGGTCCATCACATGGGTTAATAGCAGATTAGGGGTTAATAGTTTAATTTGGTTAATTGCGATGTTGGTTAATGGAGGATTAGGGGTTAATAGTTTAATTAGGTTAATTGCGATGTGGGTGAATGGTGGGTTAGGGGTTAATACATATATTAGGGAGATTGCGATGTGGGTGAATGGCGGATTAGGGGTTAATAGTTTAATTAGGCATATTGCAGGTTAATACATTTATTATTAGTTCCGATATGGGGGTGATGGCTGATATAGTGGTTTTTACGTGTTGGGTTTATTTTTGGGAGGCGGGTTAGACTTTTACAGGAGATTTAACTTTTTTTTTACTTTCTTAGGCGCCGGCAGTTTCTAAGTCACTGCCGGCGCCGTATATGTGATTCCCCGATGTGCGGAGAGAAATTACGGGCGACGCAGATTTCAGCAGTTACGCAGAAGCCTGCGCCGCGTATGTAATCTCGCCCATATCTTTCTCACACTGCTATTTAGTGACAGACAACTATGGGTTACATTACACAACATTAGCTACCTGTAGCAAGAGGGTTTACCAGCACTAGCTACAATTAGTAAATCATCAGCTATCACACATCACAAAGGCTCTTGTAGGGTAGGAAGAGGTTCTACTATTATTGGGATTTCCGAATGTATTGTAGATAACAAATCATACGTCACTTGCTACAAATTTATAAGCTGTCTCTTCTTGCTACAGATGGATTCAAAACTTGTAAGTTCAACCTAGTGAAATGTTTGTGTTGGTAAACTTTATAAGATTGCACTTTTTTTTGTTAAAATAAACATTATAAACCTTACGTTTATTAATCTTTCCTTTGGTACATAAGCCATAGTGGTTATGAATCACAATGATTACATAGTGGAAGCCAATCGACAACTGGGTGATCGCCACACGTATCGAGTTTTACAAAGGAACCCTAGTTCCTCATTCCAGTGGGAACTCAGATCTTTGGTAGATGATGGAGTAAATATTGGGATTATAGATAGGGATACATCTAAATTTCTGGTGGTTGAAAACCCAGTGGTCCCCATATTCCAACATCTGCCAAAGGTCCACAAGAGTTTAGATAACGTGCAGAGGCATCCCATAGTCTCGGGCATAGGGTCATTGTTTAGCCCTCTGTCACAGTGGCTTGACTCTACCCTACAGAGGACAGTTAAGGGACTCTTCAGCTATCTAAAAGACACTACCCATGTCTTGTCTCTGTTCCAGGATTTCCAATGGCTGGATGGATATAGCTGGCTGACTATTGATGTCACATCATTGTACTCAAGTATACCGCATGACAAAGGCCTACTGGCCATTGGCTATTTTTTGGATCTTGACAGAGACATGGGTACTGTGGAAAAGGAATATATCTTGAAAGTCACACGATTCCTCCTGAAGCATAACTTTTTTATGTTCGAAGGTATAAATTACTTGCAACTATGAGGCAAAGCAATGGGGGCAAAATTTGCCCCCTCGTATGCCAATATTTTCATGTGCTGGCTAGAGTGTAAATTTGTATACTCTGATACTAATCCAATGTGGGTTGGTATCATTTTATGCAAACTTTACATAGACGATCTGTTGATCGTCTGGGGATCAGGGAAACAATAAGCTGAACAATTTGTTCAGTACTTAAATGCACAGGACACAGGTGTAATATTCACCTATGAATGGGACAAAGAAAATATGTTCTTTTTGGATATTGAATTGTCTGGATCTGCAGAGACGGGACAAATCAAAACAAACCTTTATCGCAAAAAGATTGCAGGTAATTCTATTTTGCATGCAAAAAGTGCCCATCCCAAGCACGTTTATAAAAGGGATCCTAAAAAGCCAGTTCATTAGAACAAAACGTCTTTGTTCAGATAACAATGACTTTCTTGAACAGAGCAATGAACTCAAAGAGAGGTTCAAAAATAGAGGGTACAGAAATAACTAAATCAATAAGATCTATAGAGAGACAAGCACCCTCAATAGAGTAGAAATTTTGTCACAAAAACCTAAAAACACACAGACTAAGCAGCCACTATTTATCACAAAATACTCAGAATATACAGAAGTCTGTACCATGATTAAAAAGTATTTTTCAATACTGTATCGTGATAAAAAACTGAAAAAAAGTGGTAGAAGATGGCTGCAGAGGTGTGTTCTCAAGAAACCTAACCATTGGTAACATTCTTTCCCCAAGTAATCTGAAGCCCCCCAATAGTGCCAGCTCTTGGTTGTCTACCAATGGTACTTATCGGTGTGGTCATCCACGCTGTAAATCATGTGACTTTCTAATTGTGGGCAAGGAGTTTTACTCCTGTGTAACAGGACATACATTTCAAACCAAAGGTTGCATTATCTGTTCTACTGCCTATGTGATCTATCTCATAGAATGTTCTGAACACCAATTACAATATGTGGGAATGACGAGTAGGGACGTGTGAGTATCAGAGAACACCTAGGTTATATACACAATGAAAAAAGGTGTTCTGCACTCTCTAGACACTTTTTAGATGTACACCAGAAAAATACACTTTCAAATGGAGGGCAATAGAACATGTGAGAACACCCATCAGAGGAGGAGATAGAGATCGACTACTCTCAAAAGAAGAGTTTTTTTGGATCTTTAGATTAGACACACAATTCTTAATTCGATGTAATTAATTATTGGGAATAACATACTACACAAACATGTTTATTCATGTCATGATTCTATAGAGTTAGTATAGTTATTTATCCCTTTCGGAGAGGAAATGTTTAGGGATTTTTTCATCGTTATTATATTTTCATTTTTATACTGGTTGTTAAACAAATCAATATATTTACATATTTTCACATAAATGGGTATTTACTTTATGAGTTGTTATATTCATATGCCTATCATCTTTTAGCCAACACAATATCATATTGGGTTTTATTATCCTGATTTTAGCTTTAGATTTAACTGTCTAATGCTCACTCTCTAATTGAAAATATAACCATCTCAGAATATTCAGGGTGTTTATATATGTTCAGAGATAATGTATGTTTCAATTTCTATCCCTAGAAAGTTGTTGGCTAATGAACTGCTAAAATGTATCTTCCTATTATATAGTAAAGCAAATATTTAGCTTCTCACGGTTTATTTTAGATATTTAAATTAGCAGACTAGCTAATGTTAATAATGAATATCATTAAAGCCTTATGCATAGAGCCTTACTTATAAATAGTGATGTCCCGAACTGTTCGCCCGCGAACGGTTCACAGCAAACATAGCATGTTCGCTTTCGCGTTTGTGGGCGAACACATGGCGATGTTCGATCCGCCCCTATGTGTCATCATTGTGGAAACTTTGACCCTTTATGTCACAGCCGCCTGACACATTAGAGCCAATCAACATCAGACACTCCCTCACAGACACTCCCAGCTACTCGGAATCCGCCATTTTAGACTCATAACGACCTTGCTTTCTTAATGAGAGGACGTGTTGTGTTTTTGCTCCTGACATTAATAGGAAAAACATAGCTAGGCTAGTGTATTTACAGTCCAGAAGGACTCCACTCATCTCTGCTGCAAGCACAGCACCCCAAAAAGCCCTTTTTAGGGCTATATTTCGTGCCGTTTTTTTTTTTTTGTCATTTTTTTTTTTATTAGCATTTGCCTGGCTTTCAGCTGTGTGTTTAAGGCTCACAGCATATGCTGTGACTACTGCCACCACTGATATCTCCCTAACAACATTAGTTTAAATTTAACTAACCCAAAAATATAATTATTTTTCTAGTGTAATTTTTTTTCATTTTCTATCAGGCCAGTGTCACACAGCATATACTCTGGTTCATTGCTCTGTGCCAGCCAGCAGCCACCAGTGTTAATATCCGTTTATAACATTATTTTTAATTTAAAAAAAAAACACAAAAAAATATTTTTCTAGTGTAATCTAATTACATTTACTATCATGCCTGTGTCTGTCAGGCTCACTCAGCATTAATATACCTCTTTTTTTTTCAGTCTTTTGGTTAATTGGTCTGTGCCAGGCAGCCACCCAGCACTCATATCTATTCTCCTTCACCTTAATTTTAATATAAAAAAAAAAAGTTTAAATTTGTTTGCTAGTGTAATCTAATATAATTTTCTATCCGGCCTGTGTGTTTTGCTGACATAGAGAGCCTACTGTGTTTACTTGCTGCTCTCCCTAGTCTATGAGCCACGACTCATATGTGTTTAACCTTTTTTTAATTCCCCCCCAAAAAAAATAATTTCAATCATTTTTCTAGTGTAATCTAATAGTATTTTCTATCAGGCATGTGTGTATCCGACTTACAGAGCCTACTGTTTTTAATAGCTGCCCTTCCAAGGCTATCAGCCACGACTCATATGTATGTGCTTAACCTTTTTCTTAAAATTTCAAAAAAAAAAGTCTTTAAATCATTATGCTAGTGTAATCTAATTGTATTTTCTATCAGGCCTGTGTCTAACTGTCTATCTGACTTACACAGCATACTTTTGTTATAATTGCTGCCCTACGTAGCAGCCAGCCAGTGCGACCACTCATAGAGTCATATGTGCATTGCACTTCTTAACATAATTTTAATATAAAAATCTAAAATTTTAAAATATTTTGCTAGTGTAATGTAACTTAATTTTCTATCAGTCCTGTGTTTTTGTCACTTACACAGCATACTGTGTTAAATTGCTGCCCTACCTACCATCCACGACTCATATCTGCCAGCCTGTCTGCCAGGCCCAAGTAGCCAATTAGTGGCACCAATCACAATTCTTGTAACAGTAATTAAAAAAAAAAATCATAATTTTTTGGACTGCAAATATTCAGTCTCCTAGTGCCATTGAATTTCATTTACCTCCTGCCTGCCACTGCCAGCCTTTTGTGCCAGGCCGTCTAGCCAACTATTTACACCAATCATAATTGTTGGCACAGACAGCATAGTTATTAATTTAAATAAAAAAAATTTTTAGTGTTGATCTTAATCCTCAGTTTGCTCGTGCCCTAGAATTGCACTTTTCTACAGCCTTCCAAGCCTGTGTGCCAGGCCTACTTAAAAAATATTTACACCAATCATATTTGTTGTGACAGTATTCTAATAATTAAAAATTAAAATTTTTAGTAACAGTTGCTTTGATTTGAATTCTCAGTTTGCTGGTGCCATTGAATAGCACTTTCCTCCTGCCTTGCAGCCTGCTGTGAGCCAGGCCCCCACCTAGCCAATTGTTGCCATCAATCATATTTCTTTTAACAGTATTGCAAAAATTGTCAATCATCACTGTTTAGACTGTCAGTAATCAGTCTCCTAGTGTCCTTGAATTGCATCTACCTCCTGCCTGCCATCCTTTTGTGCCAGGCCGTCTTGCCAACTATTTACACCAATCCTAATTTTTTGTCACAGTATAGTTACTAATTACAATTAAAAAAATCTTGATTGTTGATGATCTTAATCCTCAGTTTGCTTGTGCCTTTGAATTGCACTTTTCTACAGCCTTCCAAGCCTGTGTGCCAGGCCTACTTAAAAAATATTTACACCATTCATATTTGTTGTGACAGTATTCTAATAATTAAAAATTAAAATTTTTGGTAATAGTTGCTGTGATTTGAATCCTCTGTTTGCTGGTGCCATTGAATAGCACTTTCCTCCTGCCTTGCAGCCTGCTGTGAGCCAGGCCCCCACCTAGCCAATTGTTGTCAGCAATCATATTTCTGTTAACAGTATTGCAAAAATTGTCAATCATCACTGTTTAGACTGTCAGTAATCAGTCTCCTAGTGTCTTTGAATTGCATCTACCTCCTGCCTGCCATCCTTTTGTGCCAGGCCGTCTTGCCAACTATTTACATCAATCCTAATTTTTTGTCACAGTATAGTTACTAATTACAATTAAAAAAATCTTGATTGTTGATGATCTTAATCCTCAGTTTGCTCGTGCCTTTGAATTGCAGTTTTCTACAGCCTTCCAAGCCTATGTGCCCGGCCTACTTAAAAAATATTTACACCAATCATATTTGTTGTGACAGTATTCTAATAATTAAAAATTAAATTTTTTGGTAATAGTTGCTGTGATTTGAATCCTCAGTTTGCTGGTGCCATTGAATAGCACTTTCCTCCTGCCTTGCAGCCTGCTGTGAGCCAGGCCCCCACCTAGCCAATTGTTGTCAGCAATCATATTTCTGTTAACAGTATTGCAAAAATTGTCAATCATCACTGTTTAGACTGTCAGTAAACAGTCTCCTAGTGTCCTTGAATTGCATCTACCTCCTGCCTGCCATCCTTTTGTGCCAGGCCGTCTTGCCAACTATTTACACCAATCCTAATTTTTTGTCACAGTATAGTTACTAATTACAATTAAAAAAATCTTGATTGTTGATGATCTTAATCCTCAGTTTGCTCGTGCCTTTGAATTGCACTTTTCTACAGCCTTCCAAGCCTGTGTGCCCGGCCTACTTAAAAAATATTTACACCAATCATATTTGTTGTGACAGTATTATAATAATTAAAAATTAAATTTTTTGGTAATAGTTGCTGTGATTTGAATCCTCAGTTTGGTGGTGCTATTGAATAGCACTTTCCTCCTGCCTTGCAGCCTGCTGTGAGCCAGGCCCCCCACCTAGCCAATTGTTGTCAGCAATCATATTTCTGTTAACAGTATTGCAAAAATTGTCAATCATCACTGTTTAGACTGTCAGTAATCAGTCTCCTAGTGTCCTTGAATTGCATCTACCTCCTGCCTGCCATCCTTTTGTGCCAGGCCGTCTTGCCAACTATTTACACCAATCCTAATTTTTTGTCACAGTATAGTTACTAATTACAATTAAAACAAATCTTGATTGTTGATGATCTTAATCCTCAATTTGCTCGTGCCTTTGAATTGCACTTTTCTACAGCCTTCCAAGCCTGTGTGCCCGGCCTACTTAAAAAATATTTACACCAATCATATTTGTTGTGACAGTATTCTAATAATTAAAAATTAAAATTTTTGGTAACAGTTGCTTTGATTTGAATTCTCAGTTTGCTGGTGCCATTGAATAGCACTTTCCTCCTGCCTTGCAGCCTGCTGTGAGCCAGGCCCCCACCTAGCCAATTGTTGCCATCAATCATATTTCTTTTAACAGTATTGCAAAAATTGTCAATCATCACTGTTTAGACTGTCAGTAAACAGTCTCCTAGTGTCCTTGAATTGCATCTACCTCCTGCCTGCCATCCTTTTGTGCCAGGCCGTCTTGCCAACTATTTACACCAATCCTAATTTTTTGTCACAGTATAGTTACTAATTACAATTAAAAAAATCTTGATTGTTGATGATCTTAATCCTCAGTTTGCTCGTGCCTTTGAATTGCACTTTTCTACAGCCTTCCAAGCCTGTGTGCCCGGCCTACTTAAAAAAATATTTACACCAATCATATTTGTTGTGACAGTATTATAATAATTAAAAATTAAATTTTTTGGTAATAGTTGCTGTGATTTGAATCCTCAGTTTGGTGGTGCTATTGAATAGCACTTTCCTCCTGCCTTGCAGCCTGCTGTGAGCCAGGCCCCCACCTAGCCAATTGTTGTCAGCAATCATATTTCTGTTAACAGTATTGCAAAAATTGTCAATCATCACTGTTTAGGACTGTCAGTAATCAGTCTCCTAGTGGTCCTTGAATTGCATCTACCTCCTGCCTGCCATCCTTTTGTGCCAGGGACGTCTTGCCAACTATTTACACCAATCCTAATTTTTTGTCACAGTATAGTTACTAATTACAATTAAAAAAATCTTGATTGTTGATGATCTTAATCCTCAGTTTGCTAGTGCCTTTGAATTGCACTTTTCTACAGCCTTCCAAGCCTGTGTGCCAGGCCTACTTAAAAAATATTTACACCAATCATATTTGTTGTGACAGTATTCTAATAATTAAAAATTAAAATTTTTGGTAATAGTTGCTGTGATTTGAATCCTCTGTTTGCTGGTGCCATTGAATAGCACTTTCCTCCTGCCTTGCAGCCTGCTGTGAGCCAGGCCCACCTAGCCTATTGTTGTCAGCAATCATATTTCTGTTAACAGTATTGCAAAAATTGTCACTCATCACTGTTTAGACTGTCAGTAATCAGTCTCCTAGTGTCTTTGAATTGCATCTACCTCCTGCCTGCCATCCTTTTGTGCCAGGCCGTCTTGCCAACTATTTACACCAATCCTAATTTTTTGTCACAGTATAGTTACTAATTAAAATTAAAAAAATCTTGATTGTTGATGATCTTAATCCTCAGTTTGCTTGTGCCTTTGAATTGCAGTTTTCTACAGCCTTCCAAGCCTATGTGCCCGGCCTACTTAAAAAAATATTTACACCAATCATATTTGTTGTGACAGTATTCTAATAATTAAAAATTAAAATTTTTGGTAATAGTTGCTGTGATTTGAATCCTCAGTTTGCTGGTGCCATTGAATAGCACTTTCCTCCTGCCTTGCAGCCTGCTGTGAGCCAGGCCCCCACCTAGCCAATTGTTGTCAGCAATCATATTTCTGTTAACAGTATTGCAAAAATTGTCAATCATCACTGTTTAGACTGTCAGTAATCAGTCTCCTAGTGTCCTTGAATTGCATCTACCTCCTGCCTGCCATCCTTTTGTGCCAGGCCGTCTTGCCAACTATTTACACCAATCCTAATTTTTTTGTCACAGTATAGTTACTAATTACAATTAAAAAAATCTTGATTGTTGATGATCTTAATCCTCAGTTTGCTCGTGCCTTTGAATTGCACTTTTCTACAGCCTTCCAAGCCTGTGTGCCCGGCCTACTTAAAAAATATTTACACCAATCATATTTGTTGTGACAGTATTATAATAATTAAAAATTAAATTTTTGGTAATAGTTGCTGTGATTTGAATCCTCAGTTTGGTGGTTCTATTGAATAGCACTTTCCTCCTGCCTTGCAGCCTCCTGTGAGCCAGGCACCCACCTAGCCAATTGTTGTCAGCAATCATATTTCTGTTAACAGTATTGCAAAAATTGTCAATCATCACTGTTTAGACTGTCAGTAATCAGTCTCCTAGTGTCCTTGAATTGCATCTACCTCCTGCCTGCCATCCTTTTGTGCCAGGCCGTCTTGCCAACTATTTACATCAATCCTAATTTTTTGTCACAGTATAGTTACTAATTACAATTAAAACAAATCTTGATTGTTGATGATCTTAATCCTCAATTTGCTCGTGCCTTTGAATTGCACTTTTCTACAGCCTTCCAAGCCTGTGTGCCAGGCCTACTTAAAAAATATTTACACCAATCATATTTGTTGTGACAGTATTCTAATAATTAAAAATTAAAATTTTTGGTAATAGTTGCTGTGATTTGAATCCTCTGTTTGCTGGTGCCATTGAATAGCACTTTCCTCCTGCCTTGCAGCCTGCTGTGAGCCAGGCCCACCTAGCCAATTGTTGTCAGCAATCATATTTCTGTTA
The DNA here is from genome assembly GCF_027579735.1 of Bombina bombina. Classification (NCBI taxonomy): domain Eukaryota; kingdom Metazoa; phylum Chordata; class Amphibia; order Anura; family Bombinatoridae; genus Bombina; species Bombina bombina. The sequence goes on along the minus strand of NC_069499.1, from coordinate 555,295,383 downwards.
ACAGTATTGCAAAAATTGTCAATCATCACTGTTTAGACTGTCAGTAATCAGTCTCCTAGTGTCTTTGAATTGCATCTACCTCCTGCCTGCCATCCTTTTGTGCCAGGCCGTCTTGCCAACTATTTACACCAATCCTAATTTTTTGTCACAGTATAGTTACTAATTACAATTAAAACAAATCTTGATTGTTGATGATCTTAATCCTCAATTTGCTCGTGCCTTTGAATTGCACTTTTCTACAGCCTTCCAAGCCTGTGTGCCCGGCCTACTTAAAAAATATTTACACCAATCATATTTGTTGTGACAGTATTCTAATAATTAAAAATTAAAATTTTTGGTAATAGTTGCTGTGATTTGAATCCTCAGTTTGCTGGTGCCATTGAATAGCACTTTCCTCCTGCCTTGCAGCCTGCTGTGAGCCAGGCCCCCCACCTAGCCAATTGTTGTCAGCAATCATATTTCTGTTAACAGTATTGCAAAAATTGTCAATCATCACTGTTTAGACTGTCAGTAATCAGTCTCCTAGTGTCCTTGAATTGCATCTACCTCCTGCCTGCCATCCTTTTGTGCCAGGACGTCTTGCCAACTATTTACACCAATCCTAATTTTTTGTCACAGTATAGTTACTAATTACAATTAAAAAAATCTTGATTGTTGATGATCTTAATCCTCAGTTTGCTAGTGCCTTTGAATTGCACTTTTCTACAGCCTTCCAAGCCTGTGTGCCAGGCCTACTTAAAAAATATTTACACCAATCATATTTGTTGTGACAGTATTCTAATAATTAAAAATTAAAATTTTTGGTAATAGTTGCTGTGATTTGAATCCTCTGTTTGCTGGTGCCATTGAATAGCACTTTCCTCCTGCCTTGCAGCCTGCTGTGAGCCAGGCCCACCTAGCCTATTGTTGTCAGCAATCATATTTCTGTTAACAGTATTGCAAAAATTGTCACTCATCACTGTTTAGACTGTCAGTAATCAGTCTCCTAGTGTCTTTGAATTGCATCTACCTCCTGCCTGCCATCCTTTTGTGCCAGGCCGTCTTGCCAACTATTTACACCAATCCTAATTTTTTGTCACAGTATAGTTACTAATTAAAATTAAAAAAATCTTGATTGTTGATGATCTTAATCCTCAGTTTGCTTGTGCCTTTGAATTGCAGTTTTCTACAGCCTTCCAAGCCTATGTGCCCGGCCTACTTAAAAAATATTTACACCAATCATATTTGTTGTGACAGTATTCTAATAATTAAAAATTAAAATTTTTGGTAATAGTTGCTGTGATTTGAATCCTCAGTTTGCTGGTGCCATTGAATAGCACTTTCCTCCTGCCTTGCAGCCTGCTGTGAGCCAGGCCCCCACCTAGCCAATTGTTGTCAGCAATCATATTTCTGTTAACAGTATTGCAAAAATTGTCAATCATCACTGTTTAGACTGTCAGTAATCAGTCTCCTAGTGTCCTTGAATTGCATCTACCTCCTGCCTGCCATCCTTTTGTGCCAGGCCGTCTTGCCAACTATTTACACCAATCCTAATTTTTTGTCACAGTATAGTTACTAATTACAATTAAAAAAATCTTGATTGTTGATGATCTTAATCCTCAGTTTGCTCGTGCCTTTGAATTGCACTTTTCTACAGCCTTCCAAGCCTGTGTGCCCGGCCTACTTAAAAAATATTTACACCAATCATATTTGTTGTGACAGTATTATAATAATTAAAAATTAAATTTTTTGGTAATAGTTGCTGTGATTTGAATCCTCAGTTTGGTGGTTCTATTGAATAGCACTTTCCTCCTGCCTTGCAGCCTCCTGTGAGCCAGGCACCCACCTAGCCAATTGTTGTCAGCAATCATATTTCTGTTAACAGTATTGCAAAAATTGTCAATCATCACTGTTTAGACTGTCAGTAATCAGTCTCCTAGTGTCCTTGAATTGCATCTACCTCCTGCCTGCCATCCTTTTGTGCCAGGCCGTCTTGCCAACTATTTACATCAATCCTAATTTTTTTGTCACAGATAGTTACTAATTACAATTAAAACAAATCTTGATTGTTGATGATCTTAATCCTCAATTTGCTCGTGCCTTTGAATTGCACTTTTCTACAGCCTTCCAAGCCTGTGTGCCAGGCCTACTTAAAAAATATTTACACCAATCATATTTGTTGTGACAGTATTCTAATAATTAAAAATTAAATTTTTTGGTAATAGTTGCTGTGATTTGAATCCTCTGTTTGCTGGTGCCATTGAATAGCATTTCCTCCTGCCTTGCACGCTGCTGTGAGCCAGGCCCCACCTAGCCAATTGTTGTCAGCAATCATATTTCTGTTAACAGTATTGCAAAAATTGTCAATCATCACTGTTTAGACTGTCAGTAATCAGTCTCCTAGTGTCTTTGAATTGCATCTACCTCCTGCCTGCCATCCTTTTGTGCCAGGCCGTCTTGCCAACTATTTACACCAATCCTAATTTTTTGTCACAGTAATAGTTACTAATTACAATTAAAACAAATCTTGATTGTTGATGATCTTAATCCTCATTTTGCTCGTGCCTTTGAATTGCACTTTTCTACAGCCTTCCAAGCCTGTGTGCCCGGCCCTACTTAAAAAATATTTACACCAATCATATTTGTTGTGACAGTATCTAATAATTAAAAATTAAAATTTTTGGTAATAGTTGCTGTGATTTGAATCCTCCAGTTTGCTGGGTGCCATTGAATAGCACTTTCCTCCTGCCTTGCAGCCTGCTGTGAGCCAGGCCCCACCTAGGCCAATTGTTGTCAGCAATCATATTTCTGTTAACAGTATTGCAAAAATTGTCAATCATCACTGTTTAGACTGTCAGTATTCAGTCTCCTAGTGTCCTTGAATTGCATCTACCTCTCTGCCTGCCATCCTTTTGTGCCAGGCCGTCTTGCCAACTATTTACACCAATCCTAATTTTTTGTCACAGTATAGTTACTAATTACAATTAAAACAAATCTTGATTGTTGTTGATCTTAATCCTCAAGTTTGCTCTGCCTTTTAATTGCACTTTTGTACAAGCCTTCCAAGCCTGTGTGCCCGGCCTTACTTAAAAAAATATTTACACCAATCATATTTGTTGTGACAGTATTCTAATAATTAAAAATTAAATTTTTTGGTAAATAGTTGCTGTGATTTGAATACTCAGTTTGGTGGTGCCATTGAATAGCACTTTCCTCCTGCCTTGCAGCCTGCTGTGAGCCAGGCCCCCACCTAGCAAATTGTTGTCAGCAATCATATTTCTGTTAACAGTATTGCAAAAATTGTCAATCATCACTGTTTAGACTGTCAGTAATCAGTCTCCTAGTGTCCTTGAATTGCATCTACCTCCTGCCTGCCATCCTTATGTGCCAGGCCGTCTTGCCAACTATTTACACCAATCCTAATTTTTTGTCACAGTATAGTTACTAATTACAATTAAAACAAATCTTGATTGTTGATGATCTTAATCCTCAATTTGCTCGTGCCTTTTAATTGCACTTTTCTACAGCCTTCCAAGCCTGTGTGCCCGGCCTACTTAAAAAATAGTTACACCAATCATATTTGTTGTGACAGTATTCTAATAATTAAAAATTAAAATTTTTGGTATAGTTGCTGTGATTTGAATCCTCAGTTTGCTGGTGCCATTGAATAGCACTTTCCTCCTGCCTTGCAGCCTGCTGTGAGCCATGCCCCACCTAGCCAATTGTTGTCAGCAATCATATTTCTGTTAACAGTATTGCAAAAATTGTCAATCATCACTGTTTAGACTATCAGTAATCAGTCTCCTAGTGTCCTTGAATTGCATCTACCTCCTGCCTGCCATCCTTTTGTGCCAGGCCGTCTTGCCAACTATTTACACCAATCCTATTGTTTTGTCCCAGTATAGTTACTAATTAGAATTAAAAAAAATCTTGATTGTTGATGATCTTAATCCTCAGTTTGCTCGTGCCTTTGAATTGCACTTTTCTACAGCCTTCCAAGCCTGTGTGCCAGGCCTACTTAAAAAATATTTACACCAATCATATTTGTTGTGACAGTATTCTAATAATTAAAAATTAAATTTTTTGGTAATAGTTGCTGTGATTTGAATCCTCAGTTTGGTGGTGCCATTGAATAGCACTTTCCTCCTGCCTTGCAGCCTGCTGTGAGCCAGGCACACCTAGCCAATTATTGTCAGCAATCATATTTCTGTTAACAGTATTGCAAAAATTGTCAATCATCACTGTTTAGACTGTCAGTAATCAGTCTCCTAGTGTCCTTGAATTGCATCTACCTCCTGCCTGCCATCCTTTTGTGCCAGGCCGTCTTGCCAACTATTTACACCAATCCTGATTTTTTTGTCACAGTATAGTTACTAATTACAATTAAAAAAATCTTGATTGTTGATGATCTTAATCCTCAGTTTGCTCGTGCCATTGAATTGCACTTTTCTACAGCCTTCCAAGCCTGTGTGCCAGGCCTACTTAAAAAATATTTACACCAATCATATTTGTTGTGACAGTATTCTACTTAATTAAAAATTAAAATTATTGGTAATAGTTGCTTTGATTTGAATCCTCAGTTTGCTGGTGCCATTGAATAGCACTTTCCTCCTGCCTTGCTGCCTGCTGTGAGCCAGGCCCACCTAGCCAATTGTTGCCAGCAATCATATTTCTGTTAACAGTATTGCAAAAATTGTCAATCATCACTGTTTAGAACTGTCAGTAATCAGCCTCCTAGTGTCCCTTGAATTGCATCTACCTCTGCCTGCCATCCTTTTGTGCCAGGCGCGTCTTGCCAACTATTTACACCAATCCTAATTTTTGAATAGCACTTTCCTCCTGCCTTGCAGCCTGCTGTGAGCCAGGCCACCTAGCCAATTGTTGCCAGCAATCATATTTCTGTTAACAGTATTGCAAAAATTGTCAAATCATCACGTGTTTAGACTGTCAGTAATCAGCCTCCTAGTGTCCTTGAATTGCATCTACCTCCTGCCTGCCATCCTTTTGTGCCAGGCTGTCTGCCAACTATTTACACCAATCCTAATTTTTTGTCCACAGTAAAGTTACTAATTACAATTAAAAAAAATCTTGATTGTTGATGATCTTAATCCTCAGTTTTGCTCGTGCCTTTGAATTGCACTTTTCTACAAGCCTTCCAAGCCTGTGTTGGCCGGGGCCTACTTAAAAATATTTACACCAATCATATTTGTTGTGACAGTATTCTAATAATTAAAAATTAAAATTTTTGGTAATAGTTGCTGTGATTTGAATCCTCAGTTTGCTGGTGCCATTGAATAGCACTTTCCTCCTGCCTTGCAGCCTGCTGTGAGCCAGGCACACCTAGCCAATTGTTGCCAGCAATCATATTTCTGTTAACAGTATTGCAAAAATTGTCAATCATCACTGTTTAGACTGTCAGTAATCAGCCTCCTAGTGTCCTTGAATTGCATCTACCTCCTGACTGCCATCCTTTTGTGCCAGGCCGTCTTGCCAACTATTTACACCAATCCTAATTTTTTGTCACAGTATAGTTACTAATTACAATTAAAAAAATCTTGATTGTTGATGATCTTAATCCTCAGTTTGCTCGTGCCTTTGAATTGCACTTTTCTACAGCCTTCCAAGCCTGTGTGCCAGGCCTACTTAAAAAAATTTACAACCAATCATATTTGTTGTGACAGTATTCTAATAATTAAAAATTAAATTTTTTGGTAATAGTTTGCTGTGATTTGAATCCTCAGTTTGCTGGTGCCATTGAATAGCACTTTCCTCCTGCCTTGCAGCCTGCTGTGAGCCAGGCCCACCTAGCCAATTGTTGTCAGCAATCATATTTCTGTTAACAGTATTGCAAAAATTGTCAATCATCACTGTTTTGACTGTCATTAATCAGTCTCCTAGTGTCCTTGAATTGCATCTACCTCCTGCCTGCCATCCTTTTGTGCAGGCCGTCTTGCCAACTATTTACACCAATCCTAATTGTTGTCACAGTATAGTTTACTAATTAAAATTAAAAAAAATCTTGATTGTTGATCTTAATCCTCATTTTGCTTGTGCCATTGAATTGCACTTTTCTACTGCCTGCCAGCCTGTGTGCCAGGCCCAACTATCCAATTAGTGCCAGCAATCATTTTTCTTTTAACAGTATTGCAAAATTTGTCAATCAACACTGTTTTGACTGTCAATCTGCAGTCTACTAGTGCCCTTGAATTGCATTTTCCTCCTGCCTGCCTGCCTGTGTGCCAGTACCCAACTAGCCAATTAGTGCCTACCACTCATATTTATTGTAACAGGATTGGAATTTTGGTTAATCATAACTGTTTTGACTGTGATTCTTCAGTCTCCTAGTGCCATTGAATTGCAGTTTCCTTGTCTCCCAGCGTGTGTGCCAGACAGGCCCATTTTCCAAATAGTGCCAAACAATCATATTTGTTGCCACAGTACTAGTAATATTTCAAAAAATTAACAATTTGTGATTTTTAAAACATCTGTCTTTTTGTTGTTGTCAGTCTCACAGCGTATACTGTGCCCACTTTCACAGTGCCACCACTCAATTGGTGTAATAGTATTGTTAGTGTCCATTTAAAAAAAAATGACAGCAGAGGGCATGGCCACCCCGCAGGTTCCGTGGTCGTGGTCGTGGTGCTGTGATTCCTTTAGACCCTACAAATATCCACATTGTTCAGACGCCAGGGTGCCAGGGGGGATGCAAAAACTTCTGAGGAGGACCTAGTTGAATGGCTAACACAGGGAAACCCAATCTTCTTCAGCTTCCCGCTGCTAGTCCTCCTAACCTTGACGCACCATCTAAGTCCAGCTGTGCTTTGGGCAGGTCTCAAGTGACCAGTGCCCACTCCGGCCGCCTGTCGCCACCACCCAACACTAGCACCACAGCCGCTTCACTTGATCTGTCACAGGAGTTATTGACACATCATTTGGAAGAAATGAGTGATGCGCAACCATCATTGACAGAGTATGTAGATAATAGTGATCAGTCTCAGTCAGGCAGCATTACCAACATGGAGGTACGGTGTGATGATGATGATGATGTTGTACCCGCTGCTGCTTCCTTTCTTGATGTTTCAGATACAAGTGAAGCGGTTGATGATGATGTGTCGGTGGATGTCACGTGGGTGCCTGCTAGAAGAGAAGAAGAAGAGGGGGAAAGTTCAGATGGGGAGACGATTTGGAAGCACGGGGAGGTCGTCTCAAGGAGCTAGTGGCACAGTCAGACAGCATGCATCGTCGCCAGGGGTCAGCCAGACAGCCCGCAGATGCCCATCAACGCATGCTGTTGCCACCACCAGAATGCCGTCATCGCAGAGCTCAGCAGTGTGGCATTTTTTTTGTGAGTCTGCCTCTGACAACAACGATGCCATTTGCAACCTGTGCCAAAAGAAACTGAGTCGTGGGAAGTCCAACAGCCACCTAGGTACAACTGCTTTGCGAAGGCACATGGTCTCCCATCACAAAGGCCGATGGGAAGAACACATGAGTAGAAGCAGCACACAAAGTGAAAGCCGCCCTCCTCCTCCTGCTCCAGCATCTTCAGCCACGTCAACCAGTGCTGTCCTCCTTACCCCCTCTAAACCATCCTCCACTCAGTCTCTCATACGTAGCAGTTCCTGGTCATATGCCCACAGTCAGGTGTCTGTCAAGGACATGTTTGAGCGTAAGAAGCCAATTTCTCAAAGTCACCCCCTTGCCCGGCGTCTGACAGCTGGCTTGTCTGAACTCTTAGCCCGCCAGCTTTTACCATACAAGCTGGTGGAGTCTGATGCTTTAAAAAAATTTGTATCTAATGGGACACCGCAGTGGAAGGTACCTGGCAGAAATTTATTTTCACAAAAGGCAATCCCAAACCTGTACTCTGTTGTGAGAAAGGAAGTTATGGCATGTCTTGCACACAGTGTTGGGGCAAGGGTCCATATGACCACGGATAGCTGGTCTGCAAAGCATGGTCAGGGAAGGTATATCACCTACACTCCGCATTGGGTAAACCTGCTGACTTCTGACAAGCATGGAATGCATGGCTCTGCAGAAGAGTTGGTGACACCGCCATGACTTGCAGGCAGGCCTGCTGCTACCTCCTCTACTCCTCCTACTCCATCCTCTTTCATAACCTCTTCCTCGGCTGAGTCCTCTTCAACTTCTGCGTCTTGCTCCACATCTATGGCACCCCCCCAGCTCCCCAGGTACTATGCTACATCCCGGGTACGGCAGTGTCACGCCGTCTTGGGGTTGACTTGCCTGAAAGCGGAGAGTCACACCGCACCAGCACTCCTGACCGCCCTGAACGCACAGGTGGATCAGTGGCTGACTCCGCACCAACTGGAGATTGGCAAGGTTGTTTCTGACAATGGAAGTAATTTGGTGGCGGCATTGAAATTGGGCAAGTTGACACATGTGCCGTGCATGGCACATGTGTGTAATCTAATTGTACAACGATTTGTCCATAAGTACCCAGGCTTACAGGATGTCCTGAAGCAGGCCAGGAAGGTGTGTGGCCATTTCAGGCATTCCTACACGGCCATGGCGCACTTGTCTAATATCCAGCGTCGAAACAACCTGCCAGTGAGGTGCTTGATTTGCGACAGCCCGACACGGTGGAATTCAACACTCCTAATGTTTGACCACCTGCTCCAACAAGAAAAAGCTGTTAATGAGTGTTTGTATGACCGGGGTGCTAGGACAGCCTCTGGGGAGCTGGGGAAATTTTTGCCAAATTACTGGACGCTCATGCGCAATGCCTGTAGGCTCATGCGTCCTTTTGAGGAGGTGACAAACCTTGTCAGTCGCACCGAAGGCACCATCAGCGACATCATACCATTTGTTTTCTTCCTGGAGCGTGCCCTGCGAAGAGTGCTGGATCAGGCAGTAGATGAGCGTGAAGAGGAAGCGGGAGAGTTGTGGTGTACATCACCTCCGCAAACAGCCGAATCAGCATTGCTTGCTGGACCTGCGGCAACGCAGGAAGAGGATTGTGAGGAAGAGGAGCCAGAGGAGGAATGTGGGTTTGGGGAGGATGAGGAGGAGGAAGACCGAGCACAACAGTCATCCCAGGGTGCTCGTTGTTGTCACCTCTCTGGTACCCGTGGTGTTGTACGTGGCTGGGGGGAAGAAGATACCATCAGTGAGATCAGTGAGGAGGAGGAAAGCGACATGATTAGCTCAGCATCCAACCTTGTTCAAATGGGTTCTTTCATGCTGTTGTGCCTGTTGAGGCACCCTCGTATAAAAAAGCTGAAGGAGAACGACCTGTACTGGGTGTCCACGCTCCTCGACCACCGGTATAAGCATAAAGTGCCTGAAATGTTACCAAATTCCCGCAGTCGGAAAGGATGGAGCATTTTCATAATAAATTAAAAACTATGCTTTACACAGTGTATAAGGGTGATGTCACAGCACCACGGGAATGTAACAGGGGAAGAGATGAAATTAATCCTCCTCCTCCCACGACCACAGCGGCAAGGACTGGGTGCTTTCCTGATGTCTTGTTGATGGAGGACATGCGTACCTTTTTAACTCCCATGCACCATCAGAGCCTTTCGGGATCCAGCCTTAGAGAAAGACTCAACCGACAGGTAGCAGACTACCTAGCTTTAACTGCGGATCTCGACACTCTCAGGAGTGATGGACCCCTTGACTACTGGGTGTGCAGGCTGGACTTGTGGCCTGAGCTATCCCAATTTGCAATGGAACTTCTGGCCTGCCCCGCTTCAAGTGTCCTGTCCGAAAGGACTTTTAGTGCAGCAGGAGGTTTTGTCACTGAGAAGAGAAGTCGCCTAGGTCAAAAAAGCCTTGACTATCTCACTTTTATAAAAATTAATGAGGGCTGGATCCCGAAGGGACTGACATTGGGCGATACATTTGAATAAAAAACTACTGATGATGATATGAGCTGGCTTGGGCTACAACTGGTACACAGGCTGGCCTTTTTTTTTTGGTTATAAAGACGGAGGACTTGCTTGACTTATCCGCCAACAACTAGTGTTCGAGCCACAAGCTTTTAGGGCACTTTATAAATGTTTTACAAACATCGATTTTTCTGGCCGCTGCTACAGCAGTTGCTACAACAATACCCCAATTTTTCAGTCATTTATACATTCCTAATTTTTCTGGCCTCTGCTGCATCTCTGTGGGTACAAAACTCAAATAAAAAAAATAAGGCACATAACACTAGTGATTAAACTGTTACGAATTGTACAACTTTACACACCACTCATATGCGGTGGACCATTCAATTGAACGCAAAATGCAACAAATTTGAAAGAGTAGGACCGACCAAGCATCTTTATCCGTCTCTTGGTTGCTCTAAATTATCTCCGTGTTCCATCTATGCCATACCTGTACTCTATTGTGCAAAAGGGTGGCATATGTTGTGTTTCATGCTGTTGTGCCTGTTGCGGGTCGTGGACCATGATATAAAAAGGCTGAAGGAGAACGACCTGTAGTAATGGGTGCCCCATCCAGTTTTTAGAAAAATGTTCCTGGTTCCTCTCAATTATCTTTGGGTTTCTAAAATGGATGCCATACCTGTACTCGCTTGTGCAAAAGGATGGCATATGTGGTGGTGTTTCCTGCAGTTGTTTCTGTTGAGGGTGCTGGACCCTCTTATAAAAAAGCTGAAGGAGAACGACCTGGAGTGGGAGTCCAAGCATGGTTTTTGGGGCTATTTCACTTTTACAAACAATTATCTGTGGGTTTCACAAATCAATGCCGTACCAGTACTCTATTGTTCCAAAGTATGCCATATTTTCTCTTTCCTGCTGGTATTTTGTTTGAGGGTCCTGGACACTCTTATAAAAAGGCCTGAGGTGAAAGAGGTGTACTGGGTGTCCACTCATTTTTATTTTCTATTTCTCATTTGACCAAAATTATCTCTGGTTTTGTAAAATCAATGCCGTACCTGTACTCTATTGTTCAAAAGGATGCCATACGTCCTCTTTCCTGCTGGTGTTTTTTTTGAGTGTCCAGGACCCTCTTATAAAAAGGCCTAAGGAGAAAGAGGTGTACTGGTTGTCCACTCATTTTTATTTTTCTATTTAACAATTGACCAAAATGATCTCTGGATTTGTAAAATCAATGCCGTACCTGTACTCTATTGTTCAAAAGGATGCCATACGTCCTCTTTCCTGCTGGTGTTTTTTTTTTTTTGAGGGTCCAGGACCCTCTTATAAAAAGGCCTAAGGAGAAAGAGGTGTACTGGTTGTCCACTCATTTTTATTTTTCTATTTAACAATTGACCAAAATGATCTCTGGGTTTGTAAAATCAATGCTGTACCTGTACTCTATTGTTCAAAAGGATGCCGTACGTCCTCTTTTCCTGCTGGTGTTTTTTTTGAGAGTCCAGGACCCTCTTATAAAAAGGCCTAAGGAGAAAGAGGTGTACTGGGTGTCCATCGAATCATTTTTTTGATTCAAATTTCCATTTGCAAAAAATTATCTATGGGTTTCTAAAATAAATGCCTTTCCTGTACTCTATTGTTCAAAAGTATGCCATATGTCCTCTTTCCTGCTGGTGTTTTTTTTGAGGGTCCAGGACCCTCTTATAAAAATGCCTAAGGAGAAAGAGGTGTACTGGCTGTCCATCGAATCATTTTTTTAATTCAAATTTCCATTAAAAAAAAAAAATTCTATGGGTTTCTAAAATCAATGCCTTTCCTGTACTCTATTGTTCAAAAGTATGCCATATGTCCTCTTTCCTGCTGGTTTTTAGTTTGAGGGTCCTGGACCCTCTTATAAAAAGGCCTTATGGATAAAGAATTGTACTGGGTGTCCATCCAATCATTTTTTTTTATTAAAATTCACGGTTGCAAAAAATTATCCCCGGGTTTCTAAAATCAATGCCTTTCCTATAATCTTTTTTTCACAAAGGATGCCATATGTCCTCTTTCCTACTGCTGGTTTTGTTGAGTGTCCTGGAGCCTCTGCTAAAAAGGCCTAAGGATAAAGAAGTGTAATGGGTGTCTATTCAATGTTTTTTTAGATTTTCCGGTTGTAACAAATTTTTTCTGTCTTTCAAAAATCAATGCCTTTCCTGTAATCTATTTTTCAAAAGGATGCCATATGTCCTCTTTCATGCTGTTCTTTCTATTGAGGCTCCGGGACACTCTTATAAAAAGGACTAAGGATAAAGAAGTGTACTGGGTGTCCAATCAATGTTTTTTTTCTATTTCCCGGGTCATATAACTGATCTCTGTGTTTCTAAAATCAATGCCTTTCCTGTAATCTAATTTTCAAAAGTATGCCATATGTCCTCTTTCCTGCTGGTGTTTTTTTTGAGGGTCCAGGACCCTCTTATAAAAAGGCCTAAGGAGAAAGAGGTGTACTGGGTGTCCATCGAATCATTTTTTTGATTCAAATTTACATTTGCAAATAATTATCTATGGGTTTCTAAAATCAATGCCTTTCCTGTACTCTTACTCTATTGTTCAAAAGTATGCCATATGTCCCCTTTCCTGCTGGTGTTTTGTTTGAGGGTCCTGGACCCTCTTATAAAAAGGCCTAGGGAGAAAGAATTGTACTGGGTGTCCATCCAATCATTTTTTTTATTCAAATTCACGGTTGCAACAAATTATCCCCGGGTTTCTAAAATCAATGCCTTTCCTATAATCTTTTTTTCACAAAGGATGCCATATGTCCTCTTTCCTACTGCTGGTTTTGTTGAGTGTCCTGGAGCCTCTGCTAAAAAGGCCGAAGGATAAAGAAGTGTACTGGGTGTCTATTCAATGTTTTTTTAGATTTCCCGTTTGTAACAATTTTTTTCTGTCTTTCTAAAATCAATGCCTTTCCTGTAATCTATTTTTCAAAAGGATGCCATATGTCCTCTTTCATGCTGTTCTTTCTGTTGAGGCTCCGGGACACTCTTATAAAAAGGACTAAGGATAAAGAAGTGTACTGGGTGTCCAATCAATGTTTTTTTTTCTATTTCCCGGGTCATATAACTGATCTCTGTGTTTCTAAAATCAATGCCTTTCCTGTAATCTAATTTTCAAAAGTATGCCATATGTCCTCTTTCCTGCTGGTGTTTTTTTTGAGGGTCCAGGACCCTCTTATAAAAAGGTCTAAGGAGAAAGAGGTGTACTGGGTGTCCATCTAATCATTTTTTTGATTCAAATTTACATTTGCCAATAATTATCTATGGGTTTCTAAAATCAATGCCTTTCCTGTATTCTTACTCTATTGTTCAAAAGTATGCCATATGTCCCCTTTCCTGCTGGTGTTTTGTTTGAGTGTCCTGGACCCTCTTATAAAAAGGCCTAGGGAGAAAGAATTGTACTGGGTGTCCATCCAATCATTTTTTTTATTCAAATTCACGGTTGCAACAAATTATCCCCGGGTTTCTAAAATCAATGCCTTTCCTATAATCTTTTTTTCACAAAGGATGTCATATGTCCTCTTTCCTACTGCTGGTTTTGTTGAGTGTCCTGGAGCCTCTGCTAAAAAGGCCGAAGGATAAAGAAGTGTACTGGGTGTCTATTCAATGTTTTTTTAGATTTCCCGTTTGTAACAATTTTTTTCTGTCTTTCTAAAATCAACGCCTTTCCTGTAATCTATTTTTCAAAAGGATGCCATATGTCCTCTTTCATGCTGTTCTTTCTGTTGAGGCTCCGGGACACTCTTCTAAAAAGGCCTAAGGATAAAGAAGTGTACTGGGTGTATAATCTATGTTTTTTTAGATTTCACAGTTGCAACTAATGATCTCTGTGTTTCTAAAATCAATGCCTTTCCTGTAATCTAATTTTCTAAAGGATGCCATATGTCCTCTTTCATGCTGCTGGTTTTATGGAGGGTCCTGGAGCCTCTGCGAAAAAAGGCCTAAGGATAAATAAGTGTCCTGGTTGTCTAATCCATTTTTTTTTAGATTTCCCGGTTGCAAAAAATTATCTCTGGGTTTCTAAAATCAATGCCTTTCCTGTAATCTATTAGTCACAAGGATGCCATATGTCCTCTTCATGCTGTTGTTTCTGTTGAGGCTACAGGAGACTCTTCTAAAAAGGCCTAAGGATAAAGAAGTGTACTGGGTGTCTAATCTATGTTTTTTTAGATTTCACGTTTTCAAAAAACTATCCCCGGGTTTCTAAAATAAATGCCTTTCCAGTAATCTATTATTCACAAGGATGCCATATGTACTTTTTGATGCTGTTGTTTCGGTTGAAGCTCCGGGAGACTCTTATTAAAAAGGCCTACTGAAAAATAAGTGTACTGGGTGTCTAATCAATGTTTTTTTTTCGATTTACCGGTTGCAACTAATGATCTCTGTGTTTCTGAAATCAATGCCTTTCCTATAATCATTTTTCAAAAGGATGCCATATGTCCTCTTTCCTGCTGCTGGTTTTGTCGATGGTCCTGGAGCCTCTGCTGCGCATAATAAAGAAAAAAAAATTAATTTAACTTGACTTAATAACTGAAGCATGACTTCAGGAGTCAGGTGTGGTCGTAGGTAGTGGTTGTTGTTAGCAGATTATTTTTATTGCAAATGAATCCCAAAAAGAAAATTAAATTAAGGTTGAAAAATTACTCCTAAGTAAATTGTAAGACCTGGAGCTCCTCAAACACACATCCTACCGCAACAGGTATAGGCTCCGCCCACCCAAATCTTACCTTTTTAATGCCAATTGATATTGCCACAGCTGGAACAACAGTAACTAACATGTGCGTCACCACAGTCTCCGAAGCTATTGTCGGATGTATACAAAAACAACAATAAAAAATTCCTTTTGGGGCGCAAAGAGATGGCTACCGGAACACTCCAGGAACTTCACAAGAGTGGCTGTCTTGTGTTTCTGGTGATGTTGTAGACATCTGAGTAGTGTACAGGGAGGGCAAAAATCCTCTCCATCTTTGTGCAACACAGGACAGGACGTCCTTGTCATCCATAAGCACATGAAATTGCTGGCATTTTCGTTGCTTCAAGAAGTTCAGTTTTTGTGGTGATAGTACAGAATTATATAAACTTTGGTTTCCTACCATACTCAAGACAATCTTGCAGTTCAAGCTTCGGACTTGCTGTGGGAAACAGTGGGCTGTCCATAGCAGGAAGATTATTTAGACAGAAGTAAGAGGCTCTGATTGCAGGTGACACATGTTTATCGTCAATCATCAAAGGGGTTGCGTGCAGAATATGGCTGATGGCCCCTTATTCACATGTTTGTCCAGAGCAACAACATTTGCAAACAGCCAGAAGAGAGGTCGGTTCTCACCAGCCTTAAGTTGAGCTTCAATTACCAAATGCTGATATTCAAAAAATAGACAAACAGTGCCTTAAAAAACACATTTGCAATATGGATTCACCAGAGCAAGGTCATTGCAATTATTTCCCACAATAACAAAATTAAAATGACACAACTCCGCAATCTTCCCCTTCACATTATTATTGTCACACTCCATTGTACTCCTATGCCCACCTCCCTGCTCTTGTTTTGGTGAGGGTCCTGGAGCCTCTGCTAAAAAGGCCTATGGATAAATAAGTGTACTGGGTGTCTAATCAATGTTTTTTTTCTATTTCACGGGTCATATAAATGATCTGTGGGATTCTAAAATCAATGCCTTTCCTGTAATCTATTATTCAAAAGGATGACATATGTCCTCTTTCATGCTGTTGTTTCTGTTGAGGCTCCGGGACCCTCGTATTAAAAAGGACTAAGGATAAAGAAGTGTACTGGGTGTATAATCTATGTTTTTTTAGATTTCACGGTTGCAACTAATGATCTCTGTGTTTCTAAAATCAATGCCTTTCCTGTAATCTAATTTACAAAAGTATGCCATATGTCCTCTTTCCTGCTGCTGGTTTTGTAGAGGGTCCTGGAGCCTATGCTTAAAAGGCCTAAGGATAAAGAAGTGTACTGGGTGTCTAATCTATGTTTTTTTAGATTTCACGGTTGCAAAAAATTATCCACGGGTTTCTAAAATCAATGCCTTTCCTGTAATCTATTATTCACAAGGATGCCATATGTACTTTTTAATGCTGTTATTAAAAAGGCCTAATGAAAAATAAGTGTACTGGGTGTCTAATCAATGTTTTTTTTCTATTTACCGGTTGCAACTAATGATCTCTGTGTTTCTGAAATCAATGCCTTTCCTATAATCATTTTTTCCGAAGGATGCCATATGTCCTCTTTCCTGCTGCTGGTTTTGTCGAGGGTCCTGGAGCCTCTGCTGAGCATAAAAAAAATAAAATTTTTTATTTAACTTGACTTAATAACTGAAGCATGACTTCAGGAGTCAGGTGTGGTTGTAGTTAGTGGTTGTTGTTAGCAGATTATTTTTATTGCAAATTGCAATTGCCACAGCATGCATAAAATGTGCGTCACTAGTCCAAATTTTAAGTTTTTTTTTTCATTCAGGATTAGTTTGTGGACCGGCGCAATATTGGAAAGGCAAAAAACAGGTCTCCGTACCCGTTGATATAAGGGGTGACTACTACTGCTTTTACCAGGCTCCTCTTGAATAGCCCTAGAAAGTGTGACTATGAATCCCAAAAAGAAAATTAAATTAAGGTTGAAAACTAACTCCAAAGTAACTTGTAAGACCTGGAGCTCCTCAAACACACGTCCTACCGCAACAGCTATAGGCTCCGCCACCCACAAATCTTAACTTTTTCATGCCAATTGATATTGCCACAGCTGGAACAACAGTAAATAACATGTGCGTCACCACAGTCTCCGAAGCTGTTGTCGGATGTATACAAAAACACTGATAAAGTATTCCTTTAGGAGCGCAAAGAGATGGCTACCGGAACACTCCAGGAACTTCACAAGAGTGGCTGTATTGTGTTTCTGGTAATGTTTGAGACATCTGGGTAGTGTACAGGGAGGGCAAAAATCGTCTCCATCTCTGTGCACCACAGGACAGGACGTCCTTGTCATAAATAAGCACATGAAATTGCTGGCATTTTCGTTGCTTCAAGAAGTTCATTTTTTGTGGTGATAGATAGTACAGAATTAAATAAACTTTGGTTTCCTACCATACTCAAGACAATCTTGTATTTCAAAATTCGTACTTGCTGTGGGAAACAGTGGCCTGTCCATACCAGGAAGATGATTTAGACAGAAGTAATGAGCTCTGCTTGCAGGTGACACATGTTTATCGTCAATCATCAAAGGGGTTGCGTGCAGAATATGGCTGATGGCCCCTTATTCACATGTTTGTCCAGAGCCACAACATTTGCAAACAGCCAGAAGAAAGGTCGGTTCTCACCAGCCTTAAGTTGAGATTCATTTACCAAATGCTGATATTCAAAAAAATAGACAAACAGTGCCTTAAAAAACACATTTGCAATATGGATTCACCAGAGCAAGGTCATTGCAAGTACTAAGTTCCCACGATAACAAAATTAAAATGCCACAACTATGCAATCTTCACCTTCAGATTATTATTGTCACACTCCATTGTACTCCTATGCCCAGCTCCCTGCTCTTGTTTTTGTTGAGGGTCCTGGAGCCTCTGCTGAAAAGGCCTATGGATAATAAAGTGTACTGGGTGTCTGTTCAATGTTTTTTTTTATTTCCCGGTTGCAAGTAATTATCTCAGTGTTTCTAAAATCAATGCCTTTTCTGTAATCTTTTATTCAAAAGGATGACATATCTCCTCTTTCATGCTGTTGTTTCGGTTGAGGCTCCGGGACCCTCGTATTAAAAAGGCCTGAGCATAAATAAGTGTCACGGGTGTGTAATCAATTTTTTTTTCTAATTTCACGGTTGCAAATAATGATCTGTGGGTTTCTAAAATCAATGCCTTTACTGTAATCTATTATTCAAAAGGATGACATATCTCCTCTTTCATGCTGTTGTTTCGGTTGAGGCTCCGGGACCCTCGTATTAAAAAGGCCTGAGCATAAATAAGTGTCACGGGTGTGTAATCAATGCTTTTTTCTATTTCACGGTTGCAAATAATGATCTGTGGGTTTCTAAAATCAATGCCTTTACTGTAATCTTTTATTCAAAAGGATGACATATCTCCTCTTTCATGCTGTTGTTTCGGTTGAGGCTCTGGGACCCTCGTATTAAAAAGGCCTGAGCATAAATAAGTGTGACGGGTGTGTAATCAATGTTTTTTTCTAATTTCACGGTTGCAAATAATGATCTGTGGGTTTCTAAAATCAATGCCTTTACTGTAATCTTTTATTCAAAAGGATGACATATCTCCTCTTTCATGCTGTTGTTTCGGTTGAGGCTCCAGGACCCTCGTATTAAAAAGGCCTGAGCATAAATAAGTGTCACGGGTGTCTAATCAATGTTTTTTTCTAATTTCACAGTTGCAAATAATGATCTGTGGGTTTCTAAAATCAATGCCTTTCCTGTAATCTATTATTCAAAAGGATGACATATCTCCTCTTTCATGCTGTTGTTTCAGTTGAGGCTCCGGGACCCTCGTATTAAAAAGGCCTGAGGATAAATAATTGTGTAACGGGTATCTAATGAATTTTTTATTTTATTTCACGGGTCATATAAATGATCTCTGGGATTCTAAAATCAATGCCTTTCCTGTAATCTATTATTCAAAAGGATGACAGTACTACCAAAATACAGCCAATGAAGGGCCTTAGGAAGACTGAGCCAAGGTTGGATTGTAGTATTTGGTTAGGCTAATCATGATGGCCATGTAGACCACCACCACCGAGAGTCCTGGAAGTAACAGGGATGATGAGATGAGAGAGCTAAGAATAGTAGAACTTGAAACAACAGAGTTAGCCATGGGTGTTAGTGCAAAACCGCTTGGCTTTTTTTTGGCTTTGGGTGCGGCTATTCATGCAGGCCATATAGAGCTGACAACATTCGGTGTCGTATCAGCTATTAAACTAATAAGAACAGTACTACCAAAATACAGCCAATGAAGGGCCTTAGGAAGACTGAGCCAAGGTTGGATTGCAGTATTTGGTTAGGCTAATCATGATGGCCATGTAGACCACCACCACCGAGAGTCCTGGAAGTAACAGGGATGAGATGAAAGAGCTAAGAATAGTAGAACTTGAAACAACAGAGTTAGCCATGGGTGTTAGTGCAAAACCGCTTGGCTTTTTTTTGGCTTTGGGTGCGGCTATTCATGCAGGCCATATAGAGCTGACAACATTCGGTGTCGTATCAGCTATTAAACTAATAAGAACAGTACTACCAAAATACAGCCAATGAAGGGCCTTAGGAAGACTGAGCCAAGGTTGGATTGTAGTATTTGGTTAGGCTAATTATGATGGCCATGTAGACCACCACCACCGAGAGTCCTGGAAGTAACAGGGATGTTGAGATGAAAGTGCTAAGAATAGTACTACTTGAAACAACAGAGTTAGCCATGGGTGTTAATCCAAGCCCGCTTGGATTTATTTTTGTATTGGGTGTGGATAATCATGCAGGCCATATAGAGCTGCCACCATTCGGTGTTGTATCAGCTATAAAAATAATAAGAACTGTACTATCAAAATACAGACAATGAAGGCCCAATGAAGACTGAGCAAAGGTTGGATTGTAGTATTTTGTTCGGCTAATCATGATGGCCATGTAGACCGCCCGTAACAGGGATGAAAGTGCTAAGAATAGTACTAATTGAAACAACCGAGTTAGCCATGGGTGTTAGTCTAAGACCACTCGGCTTTTTTTGGGGTTTGGGTGCAGCTAATCATGAAGGCCAGATAGACCTGCCACCATTTGGTGTTGTAACAGGTATGAAAATGCAAAGAACAGTACTACTTAACACAACCTACTTACCATGGATCCCAGAGCATATGTTTGGTTGTTATATTTTGTAAGGGTAATCATGCAGGCCATATAGACCTCCACCGATAGGGTGAGTATGAGTAACAGCTATTAAAATGCGAAGGGCATTACTAATTAACACAACATAGTTACCATGGGTCGCAGACCAAGAGCAGATGTCTTATTATTATATTTTGTATGGGTAATCATCCAGGCCGTATAGACCTCACCAAATAGGGGGAGTTACAGAGATTAAAGTGCTAAGAATGGTAGTACTTAAAACACAACCTCGTTAAAATAGGTAGCAGACCACATGTCTTATTATTATAATTTTTCAGGGTAATCTGGCAGGCCATATAGAACTCCCCCGATAGGGGGGGAACAGGGATTAAAGTGCTAAGAAAAGTATTAATTAACACAAGCTAGTTGGGTCCAAGAACGCATGTTTGATTATTAGAATTTATTAGGGTAATTATATATCTAACAAATCTATCTAAGTATATCTGCTAAGTATATCTGCTAAGTATATCCCTTTACTAATCCATATCCTCCAAGAATTTAGTGCATTCTCAGGCTACAAAGTTAACACTCATAAATCAGAAATCTTTTGGTTAAGTAAAAATAAAGAATCATACCGGCAACATCATTTTAAAGAAGCTAAATTGAACTTTGTTTACCTGGGGATTAAACTTTCTAAAAACTATAATGAATGGTATGAACTTAACTATCTACCAATTATTGCTAAGATTAGGCAGGACTTAGATACTTGGTCGAAATTTTACCTAACTTTATCTGGCAAAATTAACATAATCAAGATGGTGATCTTCCCTAAGCTCCTCTATTTAATGCAAAATCTCCCAGTTATTATAAAGCAAAAAGATATAAAACTACTTAACCAGTTATTTGCACAATTTATCTGGGGGGAAAAAAGAAGGGCCATCGGATTAACAAGACTGGCTTTGCCTAGACAATATGGGGGATTGAGCTTCCCAGATATCGAGATCTATAATCTAGTATGCATTTCTAAAATTGCAATTGAATGGCTAACAAATGCAGAATATATAGTGGACCAGAAATTGGAAACAACTTTAACCAGACCCTATTCCTTAAAAGCTTTATTACACTGTAATATGAATAAATGTCCAACCAAAATTAAACTCTTACCAACTATTTATAGCGTAATTAGGGCCTGGCAGAAACTCCTTAAAAAGACTCATATTAATTATAAATTCTCCAAATATCTAACAATTACGGGCAACCCTAATTTCCCAGCAGCATTGAATTCCCGTACCTTCAATGCCTGGGCGCAACAGGGCTTAATATATATAGATCAGTTAAGAGAAAGGGGCTCAGGGGCATGTAGATCACTACAGGAACTAGCTACTGAATATGCGATTTCAAAAAAAGATTTCTTCCCCTACTTCCAAGCCCGTCATTTCTTAAAGGAATTTCCATTCGATCCTTCAGATGAATGTGCATGGAATATCCTGCAGATGCCTATTAATTTCTTTAAAATAGGGAAATATAACGTAACTTCATTATATAAAGCGATTATGTTTGAATATGGGAAGAAAAATTTGGAGCATATTGCCAAAAATTGGCAGGTGTCACCAGAAATTATATATAAAAGCTTCACATTTGCTGACTCAGCAACATTATCCACTTCATGGCGTGAGTCTCACACTAAATTAATAAATAGAATATATATTACGCCTAGTAAGAAAGCAAAATGGGACCACTCCGTGGCTTCATGTCATAAATGTAAAGCTCTTAATGCTGACCTGAACCATTGCTTTTGGACTTGCCCTAAAATTAAGAAGTTTTGGTATAAGACTAACGCCTGGCTGAATAAAATTAATCACATACACCTCCAACTTAAGCTGGAACATATAATGTTCTTCATAGACGGACAAAAAATAGGCACATATAAACATTCACGTCAATTAAATTCAGCAATAATGGTCGGTAGACTACTTATATTGAAGTATTGGAAATCTAGTAAAGCCCCAACTTTAACAGAATTTATTCAAAAATTGAAAAATATACTGATTATGGAGCAAATGGACACATCTATAAATTCAGAAACACAAGTCAATCGTTTTATACTAAAATGGCGGAATGTAATTGCCAGCTTCCCGAAGGAAATACAACTACAACTGATTTCCCCCTTTCGGGGATCAGTGTCCATGGAGCTTGCTATTGCCAATAATCATTTCTTAGATGTTAGCGCCCAGACCTGAACACAAGACAAAGCTGGTATTATTGGGATCTGGTAATTGGACATGATGTTGGGGAGCTGGGGGGGGGGGGGATGAGCGGGGAACCTTCTCTTTTTTTTTTTTTTTTTGTTGCGTGTTTTGTCTTGATTTGTTTTTGTTTGGTTCTGTTTAGCATTGTTCAGAGAAGTATATAAAATATAATTCAACAGGGAAATACTAGAGATGAAGGAATGCTTGACTCCAATTCTATTGATAAGAATATTACCATGTGGACTTTTCATGGATGTTTTGATTTCTCTTTTCTTATTGCTTATATATCCTTCTTCTCTTTTTCTTTTTTTGGAAAATGCATAAAAATGTACAACTGTGTTGAATTATAATAAAAAAAAATTATAATAAAAAAAAAAAACAACAAATCTATCTATTTCTCTTCTATCGATTCTATCTAACTATCAATCTATGTATATCTATCTATCCTATCTATCACTATCAATCTATCTTCTGTCCGGGATGTTTTGAGACAGCCACTTTGGGAATGTTAGTTGATTTTAGACCCATTATGGCTTAAAAGCAGACTCTGCATCAAACTATGTAATTTCCATGGGAGTTTTGCCAGGGATCCCCCCTCCAGCACTTTTCCATCACTATTGTGGCCAGAAAGAGTCCTTGTAGGTTTTAAAGTTCTGCCCTGCCTATTGAATTCAATGGGCGGTTCGCGCGGTTCGCGCGTTCGCGAACATTACCGGAAGTTATTTCGAGTCCGCCGTTCGCGAAACCGAAAATTTTAGGTTCGCGACATCACTACTTATGAATAGATTGTGTTTAGGTGGTATCAGAAATTTTAGGATATCCTATGAGTTTATAACACCACTCTAGCATATTTAACTACTGAAAAGGCTTAACTATTCTATAATAAAATTAAAATTTATATTGTAACCCACTTTTTGTAGTAAAACACCTGCAGCAGTTGGATTCCATGAGTGAAGTCACTTTAAGGAATCAACATTATGTTGATTACCTGTCTAATGGCTGTAAATCAGCCTCTTTTAAAGTTGGTTAACTAAGCATTTTGCAGGTCTATGAATACGGCACTACGCCGAACTGCGTAAGACCAGTCCAATCGGTCTTATTTACCCTCGCCATGAACTCCATTCTGTATGTTTTAATTTCAAAGAATTAAAGGATTGTTTTTACTTCAAGCTGACAGACTGCCTCTGGATCCCTTTTTGTTTCATTACACAACATTAGCTACCTGTAGCAAAGAGCGTTTACCAGCACTAGCTACAATTAGTAAATCATCAGCTATCACACATCACAAGGGCTCTTGTAGGGTAGGAAGAGGTTCTACTATGAATTGGATTTCCCGAATGTTTTGTAGATAACAAATCATACGTCCACTTGCTACAAATTTATAAGCTGTCCTCTTCTTGCTACAGATGGATTCAACCTAGTGAAATGTTTGTGTTGGTAAACTTTATAAGATAAGACACCATTAGATATTATAAAAAAACAAAATGTAATTTAATAGATATATAGAATAATGGAGTTAGTAGTAATACCAGAGTATTGGTAAAATATATTTATGGCTTTATGGCTTTAAATAATAATACAATATATAAATAGTAATCTTTGCAAGTGTACCGTTTTTTTAAAAAATATATATATTTGTGTGATATGTGCAATACATTATTGGTTAAGTTTCTTTTTAAGATTTTTGAAATTAGGAAGTATGTTATTTATTTATGTATTAAGATGGTATACGCAAGTGTAACTGGTTTTTTTTATGATTTATAAATATATTTATTACTTCTTTTAACTTACAAAAAACAATGTTAAGGAAAATGAATCTTATTTTAAAAACTGCTAAAGAAATTTTGCTCCCTGTAGATACCAGACTTTCACACAGGTAATAGAAATGATGCGGATATGAACTTGTAGCTCACTGCATGCCTGTAGCTACTGGTTACGTAAACAAAAAATGTGAACTGAACCTCCTTTAAAAACAACAAATCCCCTACAACTTTGTATTATTTAACAATGTGAGTCGCTATCTATGACAGTGCAGCATGGAAGTTGCAAGGGATTTTACCTTTTGAGTGTCGTGTCATACGTAAGGGAAGATTGACTCCACTTTTTCCTGTAGCAGAAACCCATTTTTACCAACGTCGTATAATCTAGCCCTATATATGGCTCCTGCTAGTTGGGTTACAATCGAACAATACTTGGAAGTTTATGACCCCATATTGCTATAACAGTGATAACTATATTGCATAGGCTCTGTTGTATAGTAATTTAGCCCTAACTGCAAACCATTCCTAGAGACCCTTAAGCTTAAAGGGGCATGAAAAAAACTTTCAGATAGAGAAAACAATTTAAAATAACTTTCAAGCTCACCTTATATTAATCAAAAATGGTTTAATGTACTACTCGGAGCTAGCTGAACAACACCAATTGGGTGAGTCAATGACAGGAGGCAATATGTGCAGACACCAATCAGCAGCTAGCTCCCAGTAGTGTATTGCTGCTCATGAGCCTACCTAGGTATGTTTTCCAACAAAGGATACCAAGGGAACAAGGGACATTATATAATAGAAGATAATTGGAAAGTTCTCTCAAATTATCTGCTATATCTAAATGATAAAAGTTTATTTTGACTTTACTGCCCCTTTAACTCTAAGGGGTTGATTTACTAATTGTCGGATCGACATGATCCGCTACAGCAGATCATGTCCGCCCAACATCGCTAAATGCGAACAGCATACGCTGTCGGCTCTAACATTGCACAAGCATTCCTAGTGAAATGCTTGTGCAATGCTGCCCCCTGAAGATTCGCGGCCAATCGGGCTGATTGCAGAAATTATCTCCGATATCACAGGTGGTAAGGGTTCCTTTCTGCCTCAAGACAAGAAGAACAAGATGAGGGGACGTCAGACTAATTTTCGTTCCTTTCATAACTTCAGAGGTAAGTCTTCCCCTGCCAGACAGGAACAGTTTAAGCCCTCTTGGAAGCCTGTTCAGTCCTGGAACAAGGGGAAACAATCCAAAAAAACCACAACTGAATCCAATTCAGCATGAAGGGGTTGCCCCCAATCCGGGATCGGATCAAGTGGGGGGCAGATTCTCTCAGTTCACGTAAGCTTGGGAGCGAGATGTCCCAGACCCGTGGGCAGTGGACATTGTTTCTCGGGGTACAAGTTAGAGTTCAAGACTTTTCCTCCCAGAGGCAGGTTCCACCTCTCAAGATTATCTGTAGACCAGATAAAAAGAGAGGCATTCTAGAAATGTGTGCTGGACCTTTCCCTCTTGGGAGTGATAGTGCCTGTCCCAAGTCAGGAACAGGGTCTCGGGTTTCACTCAAACCTGTTTGTGGTTCCCAAAAAAGAGGGAACTTTCAGGCCCAATCTAGATCTAAAGTTACTAAAGAAGTTCCTCTGAGTGGCGTCCTTCAAGATGGAGACTATCCACTCCATTCTGCCTCTGATTCAAGAGGGTCAATTCATGACAACCATAGACCCGAAGGATGCATACCCTGCACGTTCCCATTCACAGGGATCATCACAAATTATATGAGATTTGCCTATCTAGACAACGTTTTCAATTTGTAGCGCTTCCATTTGGCCTTGCCACACGCTCCCAGAATTTTCTCAAAGGTCCTGGGAGCTCTATTGGCAGCAATCCGGGCTTGGGGTATTGCAGTGGTGCCTTATCTGGACGATATTCTGGGTTCAGGCGCCAACTCTCTCAACTAGTGGAATCTCATACAAAGACCTTGTTGGGGGTTTCTTCGTTTCCCACAGTTGGAAGATCAATCTGGGGAAAAGTTCACTGGGTTCCGACTACAAGAGTGACCTTCTTAGAACCATTATAGATTTTTCTTGCTATGAGGATTTTTCTGACAGAGGTCCGAAGAGCCATAGATTTCTGTCTGCTTGCCCTGTCCCTACAGTCGGTGGCACGACCATCCAGTGGACCCAATGCATGGAGGTAATCGGGTTGATGGTGGTTTCCATGGACATAGTTCCTTTTGCTCTGTTCCATATGAGACCTCTGCAGCTATGCATGCTCCGCTCAGTGGAACGGGGATTATCAGATCTCATCTCACGCAGAATAGTTCTGGATCAATCAGCAAGGGACTCCCTACCCTGGTGGCTGTCGCAAGAACATCTGTCCCAGGGATGTGTTGTTCAGAGACCCTCTTGGGTAATTGAGACCACGGACGCCTGCCCTGTTGGGGTTGGGGGAGCAGTCTGGAACTCGTTGAAGGTGCAGGGACTTTGGTCCTCAGGAACGAATCTGCTCTCCCCATAAACATTCTGGAGCTGAGAGCGATTTTCAATGCCTTGATGGCTTGGCCTCCAGCTGGCCCTAGCCCAGTTTATCAGGTTCCAGACAGACAAGATAACCTCGGTGGCCCTGCATCAACCACCAATGGGGAACTCGCAGTGCCCTTAACTCATGAAGGAGGTTGGCATGGATCATCCAGTAGGTGGAGGCTCACAATCCGCTGTCTATCTGCATCCACCATTCCAGTAGTGGACAATTGGGAAGCAGATTTTCTGAGGGAGACAGACCTTTCCATCCCGGGGTTCTCTCCAGGTTGACAACCAAATGGGGATTACTGGAGTTGGATCTGATGGCGTCTCATCAGAACTCCAAGCTCTCAAAGTACCGGCTCGAGGTCAAGAGATCCTCAAGCTTTTCTGATAGATGCTCTGGCAAATCCCTTGGAACTTCAGGTTGGCATATCTTTTTCCCTCCGTTTGCTCTTCTTCCGCGAGTCATTGCTCGAATCCAAGCAGGAAAGAGCTTCAGAGATTCTTATAGCTCCTGCGTGGCCCTCACAGGATCTGGTATGCAGATCTAGTAGAATGTCATCTCTACCTCCATGGAGACTTCCGCTGAGGAAGGACCGTCTTATTCAGGGGCCCCTTCTGTCATCCAAACTTAGTTTCTCTGAAGCTGACTGCTTGGAGATTGAACGCTTGATTTTAGCTAAGCGTGGAGTTCGGTCATTGAGACCATGATTCTGGCTCGTAAGCCTGTCACTAGGAAGATTTACCATAAGATATGGCGTAAATGCCTTTATTGGTGTGAGTCTAAAGGATATTCTTGGAGTAAGGTTAGGATCCCAAGGATCTTGTCTTTTCTCCAGGAAGGCCTTGAGAAGGGGTTATCTGTCAGCACCCTTAAAGGTCAGATTTCTGCTTTATCTATTATGTTGCACAAGCGTCTGGCAGACGTTGCCGGATGTCCCAATCTTTTTGTCAGGCTCTGGTCAGAATCAGCCTGTGTTTAAATCAGTTGCTCACTTTGAGCCTATGCATTCTGTAGATATTAAGTCTATTATCTTGGAAAGTTTTGTTCCTTGTTTGTTGTCTCATTTTTCACTGCAGATAAGACAGTTCTACATACCAAGTTTGGTTTTCTTCCAAAGGTTGTTTTGGACAGAAATATTAATCAGGAAATTGTTGTTCCTTCTCTGTGTCCTAATCCTTCTTCTCATATAGAGCATTTGTTGCACAACTTAGATGTAGTCCCTACAGAGGACTTTTGTCAGTCTTCTGCATTCAGCAGCCTCCTGAGAGAATTACAGCTCATTCCACCCAGGGCGGTGTCTTCCTCTTCGGGCCTTCAAGAATGAGGCTTCTGTAGAACAGATCTGTAAGGCTGCGACTTGGTCTTCTTTGCACACTTTTCTTCCCAAATTCTTTGGGAGAAAGGTTTCTACAAGCAGTGGTGTCTGTTGTTTAGGTTACCTGTCTTGTCCCTCCCTTATCATCTGTGGTTTTGATTCCAACAGTAATTGATGATCTTGTGTGACTCACCGTGTCATAAGAAAGAAAACTAATTTATACTTTACCTGATAAATTTCTTTCTTTCTTGACACAGTGAGTCCACGGCCCTTCCTGATTTTTCAGATAGTTTTTGTTTAATATAAACCTCAGGCACCTCTGCACCTTAAAATACAAAAGGTAGAGGGCGCCACATAGTGTAGTGATGTTGCGAATAGTTCGCCGGAGAACAGTTCCCAGCAAACATAGCTTGTTCACGTTTGCAGCGGCGGGCGAATATATGCAATGTTCAACACCCGCCCCCCTATTCGTCATCATTGAGTAAAACTCTGACCCTGTATCTCACAGTCTGCAGGACACATTACTGCCAATCAGCAGCAGGACACTCCCTCCCAGACCCCTCCCTGCTCCTTGGCAGCAGCCATTTTAGATTCATTCTGATCCTGCAATTGTTAGTGAGAGGAGGGATAAGTGCTGCTCGCTGATGATGATTTTATAGGGAATTTGATAGCTAGGCTACGGTATTCAGTGTCCACTACAGCCTGAAGGACTCATCTGATCTCTGCTGTAAGGACAGCACCCCAAAAAGCCCTTTTTAGGGCTACATCAGTCATTTTTTTTTCTTTGTAATCTAATAGCAGTTGCCTGCCTGGCACTGCCAGCCTGTGTGTCAGGCTCACAGCATATACTGTGCCTACTTGCTCCGTGACACAGTCATATCTGGTGTAACATTAGTGGTAAAATTTTTAAAAAAAAAACTTTTACATCAGTCTGCCTAGTGTAATCTAATTGCAGTTAGCCCGCCTGCCGTGTGTGCCAGGCCCCCACTTGCCCAACTAGTGCCACCAATCATATTTGTTATAACAGTAGTTTAAATATTTAAAAAAAAACTTTTTTCACTGTGAGCACATCGTCTGTTCGTGTAATCTAATTGCAGTTGCCTGCCTGCCAGCGTGTGTGCCAGGCCCACTTGCCAACCTAGTGCCATCCAATAATATTTGCTATAACAGTAGAGTAAATATTTAAAAATAAAAAACCTTTTTTGACTGTGAAACATCATCCGTTGCTAGTGTAATCTAATTGCAGTAGCCCGCCTGCCAGTGTGGTGTGCCAGGCCCCACTTGCCAACTAGTGCCACCAATCATATTTGTTATAACAGTAGTTTAAATATTAAAAAAAAAACAACTTTTTTGACTGTTAGACATCAGTCTGTTAGAGTAATCTAATTGCAGTTGCCTGGCCTGCCAGCTGTGTGTGCCAGGCCCACTTGCCAACTAGTGCCACCAATCCATATTTGTTTATAACAGTAGTTTAATATTTAAAACTAGTGCCACCAATCATATTTGTTATAATAGTAGTGTAAATATTTAAAATAAAATAAAATGTTTTGACTGTGAAACATCAGTCTGCTAGTGTAATCTTATTGCATTTGCCTGCCTGGCAGTGTGTGTGCCAGGCCCACTTGCCAAGTAGTGCCACCAATCTATTTGTTATAACAGTAGTGTAAATATTTTAAAAAAAAAAACTTTTTTGACTGTGAAACATCAGTCTGCTTTTTTGTGTCAGGCTCACGGTGTATACTGTGCCCACTTGCCCAGTGCCACCACTCATATCTTGTTAAATAGTAGTGTACGTGTAAATTTTAAAAAAATAAACTTTTTTGATTGTGAAACATCAGTCTGCTTTTATTGTGTCAGGCTCACAGCGTATACTATCACTGTGCCCACTTGCCCAGTGGCACCACTCATATTTTGTTTAATAGTAGTTGTAAGTCTACATTAAAAAAAAAATGACAGGCAGAGGCAGGCCACCCCGCAGGTGCCGTCGTGGTCGTGGTGCTGTGATTCCCCTTTGACCCTACAATAATGCACAGTGTTCAGAGGGCCACATGCCATGAACGTGAAAAGTTCTGATGAAATAGTTGACTTTATAACACAGGACACCCAATCTTCTACAGCTTCCCCGGCTCATAACCTTGACGCACCATCCACCTCCAGCTTAGCTTCGGGCACCTCTCAAGTGACCAGTGCCACTCCGCCGTCCCTGCCGCCACCACCGACACTAGCACCACAGCCACTTCACTTGATCTGTCAGAGGCAGTTATTGACACATCAGTTGGGAAGAAAATGAGTGATGCGCAACCATCATTGACCAGAGGATGTAGATAACAGTGATATGTCCTCAGTCAGGCAGCATCACAGACATGGATGAACGTACGGGTGTGATGATGATGTTGATGTTGGTACCCCCGGCCCGAAATTTCTTTTCACAAAAGGCAATCCCCAACCTGTACTCGATTGTGCGAAAGGAAGTAATGGCATGTCTGGCACACAGCGTTGGGGCAAGGGTCCATCTGACCACTGACAGCTGGTCTGCAAAGCATGGTCAGGGCCATTATATCACCTACACTGCGCATTGGGTAAACCTGCTGATGGCTGACAAGCATGGAATGCCTGGCTCTGCAGAGGAGTTGGTGACACCGCCACAACTTGCAGGCAGGCCCCTCCTCTACTCCTCCTACTCCATCCTCTTCCATAACCTCTTCCTCGGCTGAGTCCTCTTCTGCTGCTGCGTCTTGCTCCACATCAACGGCACCCCCCCAGCTCCCCAGGTACTATTCAACATCCCGGATACGGCAGTGTCACGCCATCTTGGGGTTGACTTGCCTGAAAGCAGAGAGTGACACAGCACCAGCACTCCTGTCCGCCCTGAACGCACAGGTAGATCAGTGGCTGACTCCGCACCAACTGGAGATTGACAAAGTTGTTTCTGACAATGGAAGTAATTTGGTGGCGGCATTGAAATTGGGCAAGTTGACACATGTGCCGTGCATGGCACATGTTGTGTAATCCTGATTGTACAATGCTTGTGCATAAGTACCCAGGCTTACAGGACATCCTGAAGCAGGGCAGGAAGGTGTGTCGCCATTTCAGGCGTTCCTACACGGCTATGGCGCACTTGTCAGATATCCAGCGGTGAGAACACAACCTGCCAGTGAGGCGCTTGATTTGCGACAGCCCGACACGTTGGAATTCAACACTCCTAATGTTTCGACCGCCTGCTCCAACAAGAAAAAAGTGTTAACGAGTATTTGTATGACCGGGGGTGCTAGGACAGCCTCTGGGGAGCTGGGGATTTTTTTTGCCACGTTACTGGATGCTCATGCGCAATGCCCTGTAGGCTTATGCGTCCTTTTGAGGAGGTGACAAACCTAGTCAGTCCGCACCGAAGGCACCATCAGCGAAATCATACCATTTGCTTTCTTCCTGGAGCGTTGCCCTGCGAAGAAGTGCCTGGATCAGGCCGTAGATGAGCGTGAAGAGGAAGAGGAAGAGTTGTGGTCTACCATCACTACCAGAAACAGCCTTATCAGCATCGCTTGCTAGACACGCGGCAACGCTGGAAGAGGATTGTGAGGAAGAGGAGTCAGAGGAGGAATGTGTCTTTGAGGAGGAGGAGGAAGACCAAGCACAACAGGCATCCAAGGTGCTCGTTGTTGTCACCTATCTGGTACCCATGGTGTTGTACGTGGCTGGGGCGAAGAAGATACCTCAGTGACATCAGTGAGGACGAGGAACGGGACCTGAGTAGCTCGGCATCCAACCTTATGCAAATGGGGCTCTTTCATGCTGTCGTGCCTGTTGAGGGACACTCGTATAAAAAAGCTGAAGGAGAACAAAACTGAAATGTTACCAAATTCCCGCAAGTCCGGAAAGGATGGACCAGTTAAAAAATAAAATTAAAAAGTATGCTTTACACAGCGTATAAGGGTGATGCCACAGCACAACGGGAATCTAACCAGGGGAAGAGATGAAAGTAATACTCCTCCTCCCACGACCATGCTGGCAAGGACAGGACGCTTTCCAGACGTGTTGTTGATGGAGGACATGCGGACCTTTTTAACTCCTATGCATCGCCACAGCCCTTTGGGATCCGCCTCAGGGAACGACTCAACCGACAGGTAGCAGACATACCTCGCATTAAACTGCGGATCTCGACACTCTGAGGAGCGATGAACCCCTTGACTACTGGGTGTGCAGGCTTGACCTGTGGCCTGAGCTATCCCAATTTGCAATCGAACTTCTGGCCTGCCCCGCTTCAAGTGTCTGTCAGAGAGGACCTTCAGTGCAGCAGCGAGGTATTGTCACTGAGAAGAGAAGTCGCCTAGGTCACAAAAGTCTTGATTATCTCACCTTTATAAAAATGAAATGAGGGATGGATCCCGAAGGGACCTGGCATTGGGCGATACATTTGAGTAAAAAGGCCTGATGAGATGAGCTGCTTCTGTTTCATGAATTCCTGTTTTGTTGTTGGATCCCTGGCATCTGAACTCGGCTTGCTGATTGACCATTCTTCTGGATTCCCCTTTTTGCTTTATGAAAGATTGGACTGCTTTCCTGGGCTACTGACCCTTGGCTTGTATTCTGACAATTCTTTTGTAATCCTGTATGCTTACTTGGCTACTGTGTCTATCACCATGCTGTGAGAACTGTAAGCTTAACTGGCTGCTGAGTCTAAGCAACTATACTGTGACATCTGTTTATCCTGAAGCCAAGTACCTCTGCTGTGAGTACCTGTATACTTCCTTGGCTGTTGGTACTACTAAACTCCACTGCTGTAAGAACTGTATGTTAATCTGCCTGCTGAGTTCTAAGCAACTATACTGTGACATCTGTTTATCCTGAAGCCAAGTACCTCTGCTGTGAGTACTGTATACTTCCTTGGCTGTTGGTGCCTAAACCTCCACTGCTGTAAGAACTGTACTGTTAATCTGCCTGCTGAGTCTAAGCAACTATACCGTGACATCCTGAAGCCAAGTACCTATGCTGTGAGTACCTGTATACCTTCCTTGGCTGTTGGTACTAAAACTCCCACTGATGTAAGAACTGTATGTTAATCTGCCTGCTGAGTCTAAGCAACTATACTGTGACATCTGTTTATCCTGAAGCCAAGTACCTCTGCTGTGAGTACCTGTATACTTCCTTGGCTGTTGGAACTAAACTCCACTGGTGTAAGAACTGTATGTTAATCTGCCTGCTGAGTCTAAGCAACTATACTGTGACATCTGTTTATCCTGAAGCCAAGTACCCTCTGCTGTGAGTACCTGTATACTTCCTTGGCTGTTGGTACTAAACTCCACTGCTGTAAGAACTGTATGTTAATCTGCCTGCTGAGTCTAAGCAACTATACTGTGACATCTGTTTATCCTGAAGCCAAGTACCTCTGCTGTGGAGTACCTGTATACTTCCTTGGCTGTTGGTACTAAACTCCATTGGTGTAAGAACTGTATGTTAATCTGCCTGCTGAGTCTAAGCAACTATACTGTGACATCTGTTTATCCTGAAGCCAAGTACCTCTGCTGTGAGTACCTGTATACTTCCTTGGCTGTTGGTACTAAAACTCCACTGCTGTAAGAACTGTATGTTAATCTGCTTGCTGAGTCTAAGCAACTATACTGTGTCATCTGTTTATCCTGAAGCCCAAGTACCTATGCTGTGAGTACCTGTATACTTCCTTAGCTGTTGGTAGGTAAACTCCACTGCTGTAAGAACTGTTTGTTTATCTGCTTGCTGAGTTTAAGCAACTCTACTGTGACATTTGTCTTCCTGAAACTAAGTTGCCTTACCGAGATACTGGCATATGCTCGGCCTGTTCCTGAACCCAAGTTGCCTTACCAAGATACTGGCGTATGCTCGGCCTGTTCCTGAACCCATGTTGCCTTACTGAGATACTGGCGTATGCTCGGCCTGTTCCTAAACCCAAGTTGCCTTACCGAGATACTGGTGTATGCTCGGCATGTTCCTGAACCCAAGTTGTCTTACCGAGATACTGGCGTATGCTCGGCTCCTTCTGAAACCAAGTTGCCTTTACGAGATACTGGCGTATGCTCGGCCCTTTCCTGAAACCAAGTTGCCTTACCGAGATACAGGCGTATGCTCGCCGCTCGGCCCGTTCCTGAAACCAAGTTGCCTTACCGAGATACTGGCATATGATACTAAGTACCCTGGCTCTAATACCCGTGTATGCCCACTTTGATCCTAATATCAAGTACTCGTAAGGGTCGTCTATGTTGTGAAGACTTCTGCTTGAACTGTTCTTTTACAAGACTTTCATTTGTTTATTATCAGTTTGGAATATAACTCGATGTGCTTTACCTCTTGTTTTCTTGCATTACCTTAGTAAGGTTACTTTAACAAAAGCCCTTCTTTTTTCTGTGTTTCCATTCTGGTATACTGAGTCCTACTCACCCTCTTCACATCCCTCTCAGCATAACTCACGTTGCACATGCTACCAAACTCCTGAACCTACTCAGCCGAGCATGAACGATTAAACTGCTAAGAATAGTACTACTTAACACACCACTCATATCTGGTGGCACAGTAGATTGCACGCGCAGTGCCCCAAATTTGAAGTAGGAGGACCGACCAAGCATCTTTTTCCATCTCCCGGTTCCTAAAAATTATCTCCGGGTTCCTAAAAATGATGCCATACCTGTACTCGATTGTGCAAAAGGAAGTCATGTCATATGGGGTCTTAGTTTCATGCTGTCGTGCCTGTTGAGGGTCGGGGGACCCTCGTATAAAAAGGCTGAAGGAGAACGACCTGTACAGGATGTCCAAGCATCTTTTTCCATCTCCCGGTTCCTAAAAATTATCTCCGGGTTCCTAAAATCGATGCCATACCTGTACTCGATTGTGCAAAAGGAAGTCATGGCATATGGGGTCTTTCATGCTGTCGTGCCTGTGAAGGTCGGGGACCCCTCTTATAAAAGGCTGAAGGAGCACGACCTGTACTGTGTGTCCAAGCATCTTTTTACATCTCACGGTTCCTAAATCCATTGCCATATACACGTCCCCTGATAGGGGACACTGCAGTGGAAGGTACCTGGCCACAATTTCTTTGCACAAAAGGCAATCCCCGGACCCCAACCTGTACTCGATTGTGCAAAAGGAAGTAACCTTACCATGGGTCACAGCCCGCATGTCTTATTGTAATTCTCTGTCAGGGAAATTATATATCTATCAAATCTATCTATTTATCTATCGAATCTATCTAACTATCAATCGTATCTATCAAATATATATTGCATCTATTGATCTATGTAATTCGTATCTATCAAATGTATATTGCATCTATTGATCTATGTAAATCGGATCTATCAAATGTATTTTGCATCTATTGATCTATTTAATTTGTATCTATCAAATGTATATTGCATCTATTGATCTATGTAATCTATGTATCTATCTATCAAATCTATCTATCTCGTGGCCGGACTGTTTTGTGACAGCCACTTGTGTTTCGGCCAAATTTGAAGTAGGAGGACAGACCAAGCATCTTCTTCCATCTCTCTGTTCATAAAATCCAGGCAATATAGACCTCCCCCGTATCTATCAAATGTATATTGCATCTATTGATCAATGTAATTCGTATCTATCAAATGTATATTGCATCTTTTGATCTATGTAATTCGTATCTATCAAAGACAAAAGGGGGAGAAGAGAGGCGCCAAACAATAAAACAGTATTGTCACTCCAATACGATAAGACAGGTTTGTTTCCCCCCCCCGATACTGTCAGATACTCACAAGGCAGGCAGCACAGTGGCGTGCCTAGTAACACAAGTCGGGACTGTTCTGAGTCGCCCGACAGACACCCCAAGGTTAATGCGCATCACACTGGAACTTCCAATCATCTGCGGGGTAATGCCGCTCGACTCCAACTGCCCGAGACCAGCTGTAGATTTCAGCGTCAGGTATTTAGTCCTCAGAGTGCATGTTCGCCTCTTGCTGAACAAGATGATCTCACCAGTATCACACACACATCTCAATATCTTGGTTTTCAATACAAGGATGGACTTTTGGGATTTGTTTTCTGTTAAAAACAAAACGGAAACTAGTAACACTAGTATCTATCAAATGTATATTGCATCTATTGATCTATGTAATTCGTATCTATCAAATGTATATTGAATCTATTGATCTATGTAATTTGTATCTATCAAATGTATATTGCATCTATTGATCTATGTAATTCGTATCTATCAAATGTATATTGCATCTTTTGATCTATGTAACTCATATCTATCAAATGTATATTGCATCTTTTGATCTATGTAAATCGTATCTATCAAATGTATATTGCATCTTTTGATCTATGTAATTCGTATCTATCAAATGTATATTGCATCTTTGATCTATGTAATTCGTATCTATCAAATATATATTGCATCTTTTGATCTACGTAAATCGTATCTATCAAATGTATATTGCATCTATTGATCTATGTAATTCGTATCTATCAAATGTATATTGCATCTTTTGATCTATGTACATTCGTATCTATCAATGTATATTGCATCTATTGATCTATGTAATTCATATCTATCAAATGTATATTGCATCTATTGATCTATGTAATTCGTATGTATCAAATGTATATTGCATCTTTTGATCTATGTAATTCGTATCTATCAAATGTATATTGCATCTATTGATCTATGTAATTTGTATATATCCAATGTATATTGCATCTATTGATCTATGTAATCTATGTATCTATCTATCAAATCTATCTATCTCGTGGCCGGACTGTTTTGTGACAGCCACTTGTGTTTCGGCCAAATTTGAAGTAAGAGGACAGACCAAGCATCTTCTTCCATCTCTCTGTTCCTAAAATCCAGGCAATATAGACCTCCCCCGATAGGGGGAGTAACAGGTATTAAACTGCTAAGAATAGTATTACTTAACACACCACGGCGTCCCAGACCGCATGTCTTATAGTAATACTCTGTCAGGGAAATTATATATCTATCAAATCTATCTATTTATCTATCGAATCCTATCTAACTATCAATCGTATCTATCAAATATATATTGCATCTATTGATCTATGTAATTCGTATCTATCAAATGTATAATTGCATCTATTGAATCTATGTAAATCGGATCTATCAAATGTATTTTGCATCTATTGATGTAT
This sequence comes from Bombina bombina, assembly GCF_027579735.1. Lineage (NCBI taxonomy): Eukaryota > Metazoa > Chordata > Amphibia > Anura > Bombinatoridae > Bombina > Bombina bombina. Next base: position 555,258,724 of record NC_069499.1, on the reverse strand, counting down.
TTAATTTGTATCTATCAAATGTATATTGCATCTATTGATCTATGTAATCTATGTATCTATCTATCAATCTATCTATCTCGTGGCCGGACTGTTTTGTGACAGCCCACTTGTGTTTCGGCCAAATTTGAAGTACGAGGACAGACCAAGCATCTTCTTCCATCTTCTGTTCCTAAAATCCAGGCAATATAGACCTCCCCCGTATGTATATTGCATCTATTGATCAATGTAATTCGTATCTATCAAATGTATATTGCATCTTTTGATCTATGTAATTCGTATCTATCAAAGACAAAAGGGGAGAAGAGAGGCGCCAAACATAAAACAGTATTGTCACTCCAATACGATAAGACAGGTTTGTTCCCCCCCCACCCCCCGATACTGTCAGATACTCACAAGGCGGGCAGCACAGTGGCGTGCCTAGTAACACAAGTCGGGGACTGTTCTGAGTCGCCCGACAGACACCCCAAGGTTAATGCGCATCACACTGGAACTTCCAATCATCTGCGGGTAATGCCGCTCGACTCCAACTGCCCGAGACCAGCTGTAGATTTAAGCGTCAGGTATTTAGTCTCAGAGTGCATGTTCGCTCTTGCTGAACAAGATGATCTCACCAGTATCACACACACATCTCAATATCTTGGTTTTCAATACAAGGATGGACTTTTGGGATTTGTTTTCTGTTAAAAACAAAACGGAAACTAGTAACACTAGTATCTATCAACTGTATATTGCATCTATTGATCAATGTAATTCGTATCTATCAAATGTATATTGCATCTATTGATCTATGTAATTCGTATCTATCAAATGTATATTGCATCTTTTGATCTATGTAACTCATATCTATCAATGTATATTGCATCTTTTGATCTATGTAAATCGTATCTATCAAATGTATATTGCATCTTTTGATCTATGTAATTCGTATCTATCAAATGTATATTGCATCTTTGATCTATGTAATTCGTATCTATCAAATGTATATTGCAACTTTTGATCTATGTAAATCGTATCTATCAAATGTATATTGCATCTATTGATCTATGTCATTCGTATCTATCAAATGTATATTGCATCTTTTGATCTATGTAATTCGTATCTATCAAATGTATATTGCATCTATTGATCTATGTAATTCGTATCTATCAAATGTATATTGCATCTATTGATCTATGTAATTCGTATGTATCAAATGTATATTGCATCTTTTGATTTATGTAATTCGTATCTATCAAATGTATATTGCATCTATTGATCTATGTAATTTGTATATATCCAATGTATATTGCATCTATTGATCTATGTAATCTATGTATCTATCTATCAATCTATCTATCTCGTGGCCGGACTGTTTTGTGACAGCCACTTGTGTTTCGGCCAAATTTGAAGTAAGAGGACAGACCAAGCATCTTCATCCATCTCTCTGTTCCTAAAATCCAGGCAAAATAGACCTCCCCCCGATAGGGGGTAGTAACAGGTATTAAACTGCTAAGAATAGTACTACTTAACACACCACGGGTCCCAGAACGCATGTCTTATTGTAATACTCTGTCAGGGAAATTATATATTTATCAAATCTATCTATTTATCTATCGATCTATCTAACTATTCAATCGTATCTATCAAATATATATTGCATCTATTGATCTATGTAATTCGTATCTATCAAATGTATAGTGCATCTTTTGATCTATGTAAATCGTATCTGTCAAATCTATATTGCATCTATTGATCTATGTAATCTATGTATCTATCTATCTATCAAATCTATCTATCTCGTGGCCGGACCTGTTTTGTGACAGCCACTTGCTAAGAATAGTACTACTTAACACACCACGGGTCCCCAGAACGCATGTCTTATTGTAATACTCTGTCAGGGAAATTATATATCTATCAAATCTATCTATTTATCTATCGAATCTATCTAACTATCAATCGTATCTATCAAATATATTTTGCATCTATTGATCTATGTAATTCGTATCTATCAAATGTATATTGCATCTTTTGATCTATGTAAATCGTATCTATCAAATCTATATTGCATCTATTGATCTATGTTATTCGTATCTATTCAAATGTATATTTGCATCTATTGATCTATGTAATTCGTATCTATCAAATGTTTATTGCATCTTTTGATCTATGTAAATTGTATCTATCAAATCTATATTGCATATATAAATCTATGTAATTCGTATCTATCAAATGTATATTGCATCTTTTGATCTATGCTAATTCATATCTATCAAATCTATATTGCATCTATTGATCTATGTAATTCGTATCTATCAAATGTATATTGCATCTTTTGATCTATGTAATTCGTATCTATCAAATGTATATTGCATCTTTTGATCTATGTAAATTTTATCTATCAAATCTATATTGCATATATTGATCTATGTAATTTGTATCTATCAAATGTATATTGCATCTTTTGATCTATGTAATTCGTATCTATCAAATGTATATTGCATCTATTGATCTATGTAATTCGTAAACTATCAATGTATTTTGCATCTTTGGATTTATGTAATTCGTATCTATCAAATGTATATTGCATGTATTGATCTATGTAATTTGTATCTATCCAATGTATATTGCATCTATTGATCTATGTAATCTATGTATCTATCTATCAAATCTATCTATCTCGTGGCCGGACTGTTTTGTGACAGCCACTTGGGTTTCGGCCAAATTTGAAGTAGGAGGACAGACCAAGCATCTTCTTCCATCTCCCTGTTCCTAAAATCCAGGCCATATAGACCTCCCCCGATAGGTATTAAACTGCTAAGAATAGTACTACTTAACACACCACGGGTCCCAGACCGCATGTCTTATTGTAATACTCTCTCAGGGAAATTATATATCTATCAAATCTATCTATTTATCTATCGAATCTATCTAACTATCAATCGTATCTATCAAATATATTTTGCATCTATTGATCTATGTAATTTCGTATCTATCAAATGTATATTGCATCTTTTGATCAATGCAAATCGTATCTATCAAATCTATATTGCATCTATTGATCTATGTTATTTCGTATCTATCAAATGTAATATTGCATCTTTTGATCTATGTAATTCGTATCTATCAAATGTACTATTGCATCTTTTGATCTATGCAAATCATATCTATCAATCTATATTGCATCTATTGATCTATATTATTCGTATCTATAAATGTATATTGCATCTTTTGATCTATGTAAATTGTATCTATCAAATGTATATTGCATATATTGATCTATGTAATTCGTATCTATCAAATGTATATTGCATCTTTTGATCTATGTAATTCGTATCTGTCAAATCTATATTGCATCTATTGATCTATGTAATCTATGTAATTCGTATCTATCAAATGTATATTGCATCTTTTGATCTATGTAAATCGTATCTATCAAATCTATATTGCATCTATTGATCTATGTAATTTGTATCTATCCAATGTATATTGCATCTATTGATCTATGTTATCTATGTATCTATCTATCTATCTATCTATCTATCTATCTATCTATCTATCAAATCTATCTATCCCGTGGCCGGACTGTTTTGTGACAGCCACTTGTGTTTCGGCCAAATTTGAAGTAGGAGGACAGACCAAGCATCTTCTTCCATCTCCCCTGTTCCTAAAATCCAGGCCATATAGGACCTCCCCCCGATAGGGGGGAGTAACAGGTATTAAACTGCTAAGAATAGTATTACTTAACACACCACGGGTCCCAGACCGCATGTCTTATAGTAATACTCTGTCAGGGAAATTATATATCTATCAAATCTATCCTATTTATCTATCGAATCTATCTATCAATCGTATCTATCAAAATATATTTTGCATCTATTGATCTATGTAATTTGTATCTATCAAATGTATATTGCATCTTTTTGATCTATGTAAATCGTATCTATACAAATCTATATTGCATCTATTGATCTATTTAATTTGTATCTATCATATGTATATTGCATCTATTGATCTATGTAATCTATGTATCTATCTATCAAATCTATCTATCTCGTGGTTGTGCAAATGGACTGTTTGCGGTTGTTTGCGGTGCGTTACACAGGGAGTTTGGTCTGTCACTGTGAAGCGGGCGTAACCCTTACACTACCTGATCGATACAACATCATACCTGATGTTTTAAAGCATGTTATTCCAAACAATTTAGGAATGTTAGGTGATTTAGGCCCTTTATGAGTTAAAACCAGACTCTGCATCAACTTTGTTATTTTCCGTGGGAGTTTTGCCATGGATCCCCCTCCGGCATGCCACAGTCCAGGTGTTAGTCCCCTTGAAACAACTTTTCCATCACTATTGTGGCCCTGTGGGTTTTAAAGTTTGCCTGCCTATTGAAGTCAATGGCGGTTCGAACAGTTACGGAAGTTCGAATCCGCCGTTCGCGAACTGAAATTTTTAGGTTCGCAACATCACTACTCACGTGATGGAAAGCACAATTTTGCAGTATAGGCAGGCCAGAACCAATTAGTCGTCCGGCAGACTCTTAGGCAAAGCAGGAACAGCAGATATCCTCATTCCACCAAAGGGAGTCCAGAGATAATTTTGAGTATCACAAAAAGTGACAATCACCGGTGAGTGGTAGATCAAGTGAACAGTAGCTGTGTGATTAAGTCCAAATAAATGAATAAAGTGCAGCAGCGAGAAGTAAATTGATTAAAAGGTTTAATAAAAATATATTAAAACAACAGCAACACGTTTCTCAGTGGCACAGCACTGTTTCCTCAGGCTATCCTGCTTTGCACCAATTAGGCTAAGCATACCGTTAAATGCTCCTAAATATAACCGCTCTTCTTAACCAAATAGCCTTATACCAATATGAACTGGCTAGGGACAAAAATGGAAGAAATATGAAGTTCATAATAAAAAACACCTCTATTATAAAAACACCTCTATTAAGAGAAGAGAGAGAGTAAGCATACTTGTGCAAACTAAAGAAATAAAAATAATTCCAGCAACATCCAATTATCTAACCAATTAGTTATTTTGTAATTCATATTTAATAGATCCTAGTAAGCAGATTTGGGGAAAGGAATGGGAGGCTTTATTGCTCCAAAAATCTTCCATGAGTCTTCCATTTTTAAGGATGCAAGTTAAGGCTTTACTATGCAAAGCAGAAGCCATACATCAACACTGTCCATAAGCGCCGCTGGCTTCTCTGAGCTCGGTCTCATCTGAGAACGGACAGTAGCACATTGAATCGTGTTTTGTGGTCCAAGAGTCATTTCAAATAATTTTTAAAAAAAAAGCCATAATGTTCTCAAAGCTAAGACAAAAAAGGACGATCCAAGCTGTTATCAGTGTCAGGTCCAAAAGCCAGCTTCTGTCATGGTATGGGGATGTGTCAGTGCCCATGGGGTGGGTAACTTTCACATGTGAGGACACCATTAATGCAGAAAGATATGTATACAGTTTGGAGCAACATATGCTGCCATCCAGACGTCGTCTTTTCCAGGGACGTCTTTGCATTTTCCAGCAGGACAACGCCAAACCACATCCTGCCCGGATTACAAGCGCATGGTTGCGTAAGCAGAGAGTGTGGGTGCTAGCATGGCCTGCCTGCAATCCTGACCTGTCTATGATTGAGAATGTGTGGTGCATTATGAATCGCAAAATAAGTTAATGAAGGCCCCGTACAGTTGTGCAGCTGAAGACATGCATAATGGATAAATGGGGGAAAATTCCATTGCTAAACTTAACCAGCTGGTGTCTTTACTTCCCAAACGCTTAATAAGTGTTATTAAAGAAAAGGTGATTTTACACAGTGGTAAACAGCCAACTGTCCCAACTTTTTTGGAGTGTGCTGCAGTCATCAGATTTGAAATGAGTGTATATTTTAAAAAATAAATTAAATTCACAAAGTAAAACATGAAATAATGTGTTAATAATGTGTTTTCAATATAGTACAGGGTGGAATTGAAATTTCAAATGACTCTTTTTGTTAGTTTTTTTGCATTTTCCATACCGTCCCAAGTTTTTGTTTAATAAAAATATAAACTTCATTAATTTAAATAAATAAAACATGTTGATGTTTCAGCTGGAAAAACAGCCCTTTTTCAAGACATAATAAAGTGCATACTATGAGGCCTATTTATCAAAGGTCTTGCGGACCTGGTCCGACAGTGTGGATCCGGTCCGCAAGACCTCGCTGAATGCAGAGAGCAATACGCTCTCCGTATTTAGCATTGCACCAGCAGCTCACAAGAGCTGCTGGTGTAACGCCGCCCCCTGCAGATTCATGGCCAACAGGCCGACAGCAGGGGGGTGTCAATCAACCCAATCATTACTCGATCGGGTTGAATTGGGGCAACTCCTGTCTGCCTGCTTAGAGCAGGCGGACAGGGTTATGGAGCAGTGGTCTTTAGACCGCTGCTTCATAACTGCTGTTGCTGGCGAGTCTGAAGACTCGCCAGAAACACGGGCCCACAAGCTCCATACGGAGCTTGATAAATGGGCCTCTATGTGTAAAAAACTTTTTAATGGATTGAAAATAAAGGAAGTTTATATTTTTAAAAAATACCCTGTGAGTGCCTTTCTACACTTACATGATATTTTATATATATATATATATATATATATATATATAGAAGCTTCGATTTAGTGCACTCTCACTGGCCAACCCAGACACAGACCAGGGTGCTTAACGGACTGGACAATCTGAATAGGAATAAGCACTCACTGGATTTCAAAACAACAAATATTTATTTGGCAGTGACGTTTCGGGGCATTCACCCCTTCCTCAGACAACCCAAAATGTGAAACAAGCAAAGTTAAATAATGACTCAAACCCCTCCCTCATCAAATTTCAGCCAATCAAAATACATCCAATGCAACCAATAGGGGATGTATGTTAAACAAACACAATTACATTTCTGTATAATATCAATAAAGTGTATGCTTTTACAAAGCACATGTGTGATATAACCATATATAGTGTATTATATTAAGGTGTCAGTGACAGTGAAGTGGACGGTTGTGGAGTATGCCAACAGATAGTGCAAAATACATCTGCCTTCTTGTAATACATTCTGTGATCAAAACATAAGGAGTATACTAGACATGTTGTTACCAAGAAAAGTAGCTTATTTATACCGCATGTAAACTGCTTAGAAACATTTACTCGCTTTAGCTGTAAGGCAACTTACTGTGCATCAACAGCATATAAAACTTCATAGGAGATGGATACTCCGCCATTAGTTATCACGCTAGCCACCGCATGGTCGGAGGGGGCGTGTCAGCATCCGGGTTAGCATCTTGACCCGCTACTGAAAATCCAAGCCCTAAGCGGTGTTATGCGTTGCCATAGCAACCTATCATGGCGTCATCAACCACACCAGACCGAGGCTATGCTACGTAAGTCTGTAACAGGTCACCGTGGCAACCCAACAAACAATGTCACAATATAGACATAGCTAGTGTCATAATAGGATCGAGTAGTGTATCACTTATCAAAAACATGCTGATGTGACCAATAGATATGTAGTTAATTATAAACTAACGCATTGGGGATTATCCAGTGATAAAAATAACAGCGGTTATGGGGATTAAAGCTCACTGTGTATAATATACTAAAAGAAAATCTCTAAGACTATACTGGATGTAATCAAATCTTCTTAAGGGGATCAAACCTTGAGGGATCTATAGCCATCAATTATTCAAACAAACTCTAACACGAGTCTAAATTATGAGTCGTGTATTCTAATGTTACACAGGCTAAAATATAAATTAACTGTTGGATCAAAAAGGTCCTGTTCGTGGAGTGTATTGGGGATGCTCTGAATCCTGTAATTTCTATAGTTTTTTAATGGGGGTCTAAGCCTATAGACTATTAAGATATCCAGGACACCACATATATCTAAATCAACTCAAGGCCAGATTAACTAACTGGGTGCACTAATTGTTTAAAGCCTGACAGTATGGTAATATATCGTTAAAATCCTACCTGAGAATGGAACTCGTGTCTCCCAGAGTATGGTCTTACAAATAATCTCTAGTAGGTAGGTACATGGACTCTCATTAGCAATTAGGATGTTTATAGACATCCTACCAGTTATGTCCCTAGGGGGGGTACTACAGGAAACAGTGCCAGTCCACATTTGTGTTCAATCCTCCTGGATGTACTGTTCCAAGTTATGAATCCACTTGGCCTCAATTTGTAGGAGTTTCTTCTTTCTGTTGCCTCCCCGTATCAAAGGTGGTACATGATCAATAAGTATGAAGCGCAAGTCTTTCACAGTATGGTTTCCTCTGTAAAAAATGGCGTGCCACCGGTTGTTCCGATGTACCATCTTTAAGTGCAATCCTGATGGCACTCCGATGGTTAGCCATCCTCTTCTTAATGTCATCATCCGTCTTAACGATGTAATACATCCCACATGTGCAATTCAGCAGGGTAGAACTACGAATGGGGTAGAGCAGGTTAGATGGTGTTGGATCTTAAAACTCTGATTTGTGTGCGGATGATGGAAGGTTTTGCTCTGAATCATCGAGTTGCACGTTGTGCATCCAAGGCACTTAAAGCATCCCTGTTTCTTCGTTTTTAGCCAGGTTTCCTTGATGTAAGCATGTCTTGGATCCGTGATCATCAACATATCTTGGAGGTTGCGCCCTCTTTTATATCCCATTCTTGGTGGGGAGAATTCTTTGAAAGGTAATTGTTGGTCTGTGGTTAGTAGATCCCAGTGTTCCCTCACTGATTGTGCTACAATCCCAATATTGGGTGAATATGTCATAGTACAAGTCATCCGTTTTTCAACAGGTTTCCTTCCTCCTGTTTTTAGTAGGGTGCTCCTTTCTGTACCCTTGGCTTATTTTATGGGCTTTTTGAATGGTTGTATAGGAGTATCCCCTCTGAAGAAATTTGGTTGACATTTCTTCTAGCTGTCTTTCGCCATTGTTCCTTATAGAGTTGTTCCTCACCACTCGGTAGAGTTGTGCCAATGGAATGGCTCTGATGAGAGATCTTGGGTGGCTACTGCTTGCCAACAATAGGGAGTTCCTGTCTGTAGGTTTATGGTACATGGTGGTTTCTAATTGCCCATTCTCCTTAAGTATTCTCAGGTCTAAGAAGTCAATGGCTTCTTTGCTGGCTACCATCTTAAACTTCACAGGATGTGGTAGGTCATTGAGGTCTTGTATCCACCTCTGTAGATGCTCTTCTGTGCCTCTCCACACCAGTAGCACATCATCGATGTATCTCATGTATTTGATAATTTCAGGAATCTCATAGACCTTCATGATGTTAGATTCATAATCCTCCATGAATAAGTTCGCATAGGATGGGGCCATATTTGACCCCATAGCGGTCCCCGTGATCTGTTGGAAGTACTTCAATTCAAACCTGAAGAAGTTTAAAGTCAAACATATTTCGAGGATCTTGATAATGTAGGTGCTGCTAGGTCCGACGTAGGGATATCTAGAAAGAGCCTTTGTGACTGCCCTCATTCCATCTTGATGAGGGATGATGGTATATAGGCTTGTGACATCCATAGACACCAGGTAGTCATCTGTAGATAGATCTTGAACCTGCGAGAGATGACCCAATACATCACTCGAATCTTTAACATATGATTTCATGTGTCTCACCAGTGGTTGGAGGAATGAATCAATCCACTTTGCCAGAGGGCTCAACAAGGAACCCCTTGCAGACACGATCGGGCGCCCAGGGGGTTTCTCCAGGCTCTTGTGCACTTTGGGCAGGGTATAAAGAATAGGGCAAATCGGATATGCCACCCTCAACCAATCATATGTATCTTTACTGACCCAACCTTCCGCTACCCCTTCAAGCAGTAGATTGTCAATTCGTTCTTGGAAGAGCTTGGTAGGATCCTTTTTGAGAGGTAGGTATACCTGGTCATCATTTAGTTGTGAGAGTATTTCTTCTTTGTAATCCTTATAATTCAGGACTACAATGGCCCCACCTTTGTCCGCATTGCGGATCACAATGTTGGGGTCACGGGCCAGACTTTCAATTGCCACACGTTCCTCTTTGGAGATGTTGTGTCTGAATAATTCTTTCGGCATTGTTGCAGCATCCTGTAGAACCAATCTGGTGTAGGTTTGTATACTGGCAGCCGTATGTTGGGGGTCAAATGTGCTCTTGTTTCTAAAGATGGTCCCCATTTCTTGTTGTTCTGTCATTTTGAAATGATCTTTAAGCTTAAGATTTCTTTTAAACTTCTGGATGTCCAACCACGTCTCAAATTCGTCTGGTCTCTGTGTAGGGACAAATGTCAAACCTCTATTGAGGAGTGTTAATTCTGCTTTATTAAGCACGCGATCTGATAGATTCAGCACTATATTCTCCTGGGTCGTCCACGTCGTGGTGGTCTTCCGGTGAGTCCCACTCCTTCTTGGATATGGTCTCCTTCCTTTTTTCGGTGGCTTGACCTTGTAGTCACCCCTAAAAAATGCACCTGGGAAGTTGAGGGACTTGCATACTCATGTAGTCCTGGAGTATCTGTGTCAGAACCTGAGCTTGTATCCACAGTGTTCAATTGTCTTCTGGTATATGCCCTCTGGCGGCGGGGTCGCCTAGGTCTATAGTTCTGCCTCTCCTCAGGGCTCAAGAGCCACTTGTATACCTGTCTCTCCCTGTAATCCTCAATTACTTGTTGTAATTTCTTGTTTTTAAAGGTTATCAGGGAGTCCTTATATTCTTTGACCTGGTTTGTAAGTTTATTCAACCAGTTATCACTCTGATCCTGTATCAAGATGGGGCCTTTCATGGTATCAAATATCCCAATTTCTTCCTTGGTTTTATTAAGTAGGGCTCTAACTTCTTCCACCACCAACAACAATAGATCCAAGGAACACTTATTTAGCACTGCACACCATTTTTTGCAAAATTCACTGTTGTTTCTCCCAATCGTGGGTACACTGTGTATCCTGAACCCCTTAGGAATCATTTTCTTTTTGTAGTATTCCGATAAGTAGACCCCATGTAGATGTAGGTCTACCTCTCTTTTCTTCAGTTTTAATAGATTCAAATATAGTGTTTGAATGGATTCAGTATCTGTAGTAATTTCCTCATGTTCAAATAGAATTCTTGCTGCATCCACCTCAGTCAGGGAGAGTGTATCAGCCCCCTCTACATCTGATGGTGCTATTACAGGCAGGCCCTGTGAGGCACTGATCAGTACAGGTGTGTCCATAGTCCACAATTAAGTGCAAGTGTCACCCAAGTGTATCCAAAAGTGATGATGGCTGAAGACAGGGAGGGTAGCAAGGCAGTGGGTGCTACACGATATAACAGAAGCTTCGATTTAGTGCACTCTCACTGGCCAACCCAGACACAGACCAGGGTGCTTAACGGACTGGACAATCTGAATAGGAATAAGCACTCACTGGATTTCAAAATAGAGGTTTGACATTTGTCCCTACACAGAGACCAGACGAATTTGAGACGTGGTTGGACATCCAGAAGTTTAAAAGAAATCTTAAGCTTAAAGATCATTTCAAAATGACAGAACAACAAGAAATGGGGACCATCTTTAGAAACAAGAGCACATTTGACCCCCAACATACGGCTGCCAGTATACAAACCTACACCAGATTGGTTCTACAGGATGCTGCAACAATGCCGAAAGAATTATTCAGACACAACATCTCCAAAGAGGAACGTGTGGCAATTGAAAGTCTGGCCCGTGACCCCAACATTGTGATCCGCAATGCGGACAAAGGTGGGGCCATTGTAGTCCTGAATTATAAGGATTACAAAGAAGAAATACTCTCACAACTAAATGATGACCAGGTATACCTACCTCTCAAAAAGGATCCTACCAAGCTCTTCCAAGAACGAATTGACAATCTACTGCTTGAAGGGGTAGCGGAAGGTTGGGTCAGTAAAGATACATATGATTTGTTGAGGGTGGCATATCCGATTTGCCCTATTCTTTATACCCTACCCAAAGTGCACAAGAGCCTGGAGAAACCCCCTGGGCGCTCGATCGTGTCTGCAAGGGGTTCCTTGTTGAGCCCTCTGGCAAAGTGGATTGATTCATTCCTCCAACCACTGGTGAGACACATGAAATCATATGTTAAAGATTCGAGTGATGTATTGGGTCATCTCTCGCAGGTTCAAGATCTATCTACAGATGACTACCTGGTGTCTATGGATGTCACAAGCCTATATACCATCATCCCTCATCAAGATGGAATGAGGGCAGTCACAAAGGCTCTTTCTAGATATCCCTACGTCGGACCTAGCAGCACCTACATTATCAAGATCCTCGAAATATGTTTGACTTTAAACTTCTTCAGGTTTGAATTGAAGTACTTCCAACAGATCACGGGGACCGCTATGGGGTCAAATATGGCCCCATCCTATGCGAACTTATTCATGGAGGATTATGAATCTAACATCATGAAGGTCTATGAGATTCCTGAAATTATCAAATACATGAGATACATCGATGATGTGCTACTGGTGTGGAGAGGCACAGAAGAGCATCTACAGAGGTGGATACAAGACCTCAATGACCTACCACATCCTGTGAAGTTTAAGATGGTAGCCAGCAAAGAAGCCATTGACTTCTTAGACCTGAGAATACTTAAGGAGAATGGGCAATTAGAAACCACCATGTACCATAAACCTACAGACAGGAACTCCCTATTGTTGGCAAGCAGTAGCCACCCAAGATCTCTCATCAGAGCCATTCCATTGGCACAACTCTACCGAGTGGTGAGGAACAACTCTATAAGGAACAATGGCGAAAGACAGCTAGAAGAAATGTCAACCAAATTTCTTCAGAGGGGATACTCCTATACAACCATTCAAAAAGCCCATAAAATAGCCAAGGGTACAGAAAGGAGCACCCTACTAAAAACAGGAGGAAGGAAACCTGTTGAAAAACGGATGACTTGTACTATGACATATTCACCCAATATTGGGATTGTAGCACAATCAGTGAGGGAACACTGGGATCTACTAACCACAGACCAACAATTACCTTTCAAAGAATTCTCCCCACCAAGAATGGGATATAAAAGAGGGCGCAACCTCCAAGATATGTTGATGATCACGGATCCAAGACATGCTTACATCAAGGAAACCTGGCTAAAAACGAAGAAACAGGGATGCTTTAAGTGCCTTGGATGCACAACGTGCAACTCGATGATTCAGAGCAAAACCTTCCATCATCCGCACACAAATCAGAGTTTTAAGATCCAACACCATCTAACCTGCTCTACCCCATTCGTAGTCTACCTGCTGAATTGCACATGTGGGATGTATTACGTCGGTAAGACGGATGATGACATTAAGAAGAGGATGGCTAACCATCGGAGTGCCATCAGGATTGCACTTAAAGATGGTACATCGGAACAACCGGTGGCACGCCATTTTTTACAGAGGAACCATACTGTGAAAGACTTGCGCTTCATACTTATTGATCATGTACCACCTTTGATACGGGGAGGCAACAGAAAGAAGAAACTCCTACAAATTGAGGCCAAGTGGATTCATAAACTTGGAACAGTACATCCAGGAGGATTGAACACAAATGTGGACTGGCACTGTTTCCTGTAGTACCCCCCCTAGGGACATAACTGGTAGGATGTCTATAAACATCCTAATTGCTAATGAGAGTCCATGTGCCTACCTACTAGAGATTATTTGTAAGACCATACTCTGGGAGACACGAAGTTCCATTCTCAGGTAGGATTTTAACGATATATTACCATACTGTCAGGCTTTAAACAATTAGTGCACCCAGTTAGTTAATCTGGCCTTGAGTTGATTTAGATATATGTGGTGTCCTGGATATCTTAATAGTCTATAGGCTTAGACCCCCATTAAAAAACTATAGAAATTACAGGATTCAGAGCATCCCCAATACACTCCACGAACAGGACCTTTTTGATCCAACAGTTAATTTATATTTTAGCCTGTGTAACATTAGAATACACGACTCATAATTTAGACTCGTGTTAGAGTTTGTTTGAATAATTGATGGCTATAGATCCCTCAAGGTTTGATCCCCTTAAGAAGATTTGATTACATCCAGTATAGTCTTAGAGATTTTCTTTTAGTATATTATACACCAGTGAGCTTTAATCCCCATAACCGCTGTTATTTTTATCACTGGATAATCCCCAATGCGTTAGTTTATAATTAACTACATATCTATTGGTCACATCAGCATGTTTTTGATAAGTGATACACTACTTGATCCTATTATGACACTAGCTATGTCTATATTGTGACATTGTTTGTTGGGTTGCCACGGTGACCTGTTACAGACTTACGTAGCATAGCCTCGGTCTGGTGTGGTTGATGACGCCATGATAGGTTGCTATGGCAACGCATAACACCGCTTAGGGCTTGGATTTTCAGTAGCGGGTCAAGATGCTAACCCGGATGCTGACACGCCCCCTCCGACCATGCGGTGGCTAGCGTGATAACTAATGGCGGAGTATCCATCTCCTATGAAGTTTTATATGCTGTTGATGCACAGTAAGTTGCCTTACAGCTAAAGCGAGTAAATGTTTCTAAGCAGTTTACATGCGGTATAAATAAGCTACTTTTCTTGGTAACAACATGTCTAGTATACTCCTTATGTTTTGATCACAGAATGTATTACAAGAAGGCAGATGTATTTTGCACTATCTGTTGGCATACTCCACAACCGTCCACTTCACTGTCACTGACACCTTAATATAATACACTATATATGGTTATATCACACATGTGCTTTGTAAAAGCATACACTTTATTGATATTATACAGAAATGTAATTGTGTTTGTTTAACATACATCCCCTATTGGTTGCATTGGATGTATTTTGATTGGCTGAAATTTGATGAGGGAGGGGTTTGAGTCATTATTTAACTTTGCTTGTTTCACATTTTGGGTTGTCTGAGGAAGGGGTGAATGCCCCGAAACGTCACTGCCAAATAAATATTTGTTGTTTTGAAATCCAGTGAGTGCTTATTCCTATTCAGATTATATATATATATATATATATATATATATATACATACATACAGTGAGGAAAAAAATATTTGATCCCCTGTTGATCTTGTACGTTTGCCCTCTGACAAAGAAATGATCAGCCTATAATTTTAATGGTAGGTTTATTTGAACAGTGAGAGACAGAATAACAACAACAAAATCCAGAAAAACGCATTATCAAAAAGTTATACATTTATTTGCATTTTAATAAGTGAAATAAGTGATAACCTATCAATCAGCAAGATTTCTGGCTCCCAGGTGTCTTTTATACAAGTAACAAGCTGAGATTAGGAGCACTCTCTTAAAGGGAGTGCTCCTTATCTCAGCTTGTTACCTGTATAAAAGACACCTGTCCAAAGACGCAATCAATCAATCAGATTCCAAACTCTCCAACATGGCCAAGACTAAAGAGCTGTCCAAGGATGTCAGGGACAAGGTTGCAGACCTACACAAGGCTGGAATGGGCTACAAGACCATCGCCAAGCAGCTTGGTGAGAAGGTGACAACAGTTGGTGCGATTATTCACAAATGCAAGAAACACAAGATAACTGTCAATCTCCCTCGTTCTGGGGCTCCATGCAAGATCTCACCTTGTGAAGTTTCAATGATCATGAGAACGGTGAGGAATCAGCCCAGAACTACACAGAAGGATCTTGTCAATGATCTTAAACAATTGGTAACACACTACGCCGTAAAGGACTGAAATCCTGCAGCACCCACAAGGTCCCCCTGTTCAAGAAAGCACATGTACATGCCTGTCTGAAGTTTGCCAATGAACATCTGAATGATTCAGAGGAGAACTAGGTGAAAGTGTTGTGGTCAGATGAGACCAAAACAAGCTCTTTTGGCATCAACCTAACTTGCGTGTTTGGAGGAGGAGGAATGCTGCCTATGACCCTAAGAACACCATCCCCACCGTCAAACATGGAGGTGGAAACATTATGCTTTGGGGTGTTTTTCTGCTAAGGGGACAGGACAACTTCACCGCATCAAAAGGACGATGGACGGGGCCATGTACCGTCAAATCTTGGGTGAGAACCTCGTTCCCTCAGCCAGGGCATTGAAAATGGGTCATGGATGGGTATTCCAGCATGAAAATGACCCAACACACACAGCCAAGGCAACAAAGGAGTGGCTCAAGAATAAGCACATTAAGGTCCTGGAGTGGCGTAGCCAGTCTCCAGACCTTAATCCCATAGAAAATCTGTGGAAGGAGCTGAAGATTCGAGTTGCCAAACGTCAGCCTCAAAACCTTAATGACTTGGAGAGGATCTGCAAAGAGAAGTGGGACAAAATCCCTCCTGAGATGTGTGCAAACCTGGTGGCCAACTACAAGAAACGTCTGACCTCTGTTATTGCCAACAAGGGTTTTGCCACCAAGTACTGTCATGTTTTGCAAAGGGGTCAAATACTTATTTCACTCATTAAAATGCAATTCAATGTATAACTTTTTTGAAATGCGTTTTTCTGGATTTTTTGTTGTTATTCTTTCTCTCACTGTTCAAATAAACCTACTATTGAAACTATACACTGATAATTTTTTGGTCAGTAAGCAAACTCAGCAGGGGATCAAATAATGTTTCTCCTCACACCCTACTTGCGCTCAAACCAGATCGCATATTTTCAAGTGCGCTAACCCCAGTGCAACTCATATCTGGTGTAACAGTAGTGTACATTTAAAAAAAAAAAAATACAATTTTGACTGTAATAGATTGAATAGCAGTTAGTTGTCTGCAAACACTTTTTTGACTGTGAAATAATAGCAGTCAGTTTCCTTCACACGTGTGCGTTTCAGTGCCTGCCAGGGCACAGTGTCACCCCAGTGCAACTCATATCTGGTGTAACAGTAGTGTACATTTAAAAAAAAACAACACTTTTTGACTGTGAAATAATAGCAGTCAGTTTCCTTCACACGTGTGCATTTCAGTGCCTGCCAGGGCACAGTGTCACCCCAGTGCAACTCATATCTGGTGTAACAGTAGTGTACATTTAAAAAAAAAAAAATACAATTTTGACTGTAATAGATTGAATAGCAGTTAGTTGTCTGCAAGCGTGTGTGTCAGGCCTGCAGCGTCTACTCTATCAACTTCTGCCAGTGCACAGTGCCACTCATATCTGTTGTCACAGTAGCTTGCACGCATAGTACCACTAATCGAGAAAAAAAATGACAGGCAGAGGCAGGCTACCCCGCAGGGGCTGTCGTGGTCGTGGTGCTGTGATTCCCTTTGGCCCTAGAATAATGCCCAGTGTTCAGAGGCCACGTACCCCGAACTCGAACAGTTCTGAGGACATAGTTGACTGGCTAACACAGGACACCCAATCTTCTACAGCCTCCGCTCGGAACCTTGACGCACCATCCTCCTCCAGCTTAGCTTCAGGCACCTCTATAGTTACCACTCGCCCGCCTGCCACCACCACCAACACTAGCACCACAGCCGCTTCACTTGATCTGTCACAGGAGTTATTTACACATCAGTTGGAAGAAATGAGTGATAGTGATGCGCAACCATTATTGCCAGAGGATGTAGATAACAGGGATATGTCTCAGTCAGGCAGCATTACACACATGGACGTACGGTGTGATGATGATGATGTTGTACCCGCTGATGCTTCCTTTGCTGAGTTGTCAGATACAAGTGAAGCAGTTGATGATGACGATGCATCAGTGGATGTCACGTGGGTGCCCGCTAGAAGAGAAGAAGAAGACGGGGAAAGTTCAGATGGGGAGACAGAGAGGAGGAGGAGACAAGTTGGAAGCAGGGGGAGGTCGTCGCAAGGAGCTAGTGGCACAGTCAGACAGCATGCATCGGCACCTGGGGTCAGCCAGACAGCACGCCAATCAACGCATGCTGTTGCCCCTAACACCGCCGACCCCTATATTATATTTATTAACCCCTAATCTGCCGCCCCCAACGTCGCCGCCACCTACCTACAATTATTAACCCCTAATCTGCCGACCTGACCTCACCGCTACTATAATAAAGTTATTAACCCCTAATCCGCCTCACTCCCGCCTCAATAACCCTATAATAAATAGTATTAACCCCTAATCTGCCCTCCCTCAGCGATAGCGGGGACGGCAGATTAGGGGTTAATAAGTGTAAGGTTAGGGGAGTTTAGACTCAGGGTACATGTTAGGGTGTTAGGTGCAGACTTAGGAAGTGTTTCCCCATAGGAAACAATGGGGCTGCGTTAGGAGCTTAACGCTGCTTTTTTGCAGGTGTTAGACTTTTTTTCAGCTCAAACTGCCCCATTGTTTCCTATGGGGAAATCGTGCATGAGCACGTTTTTGAAGCTGGCCGCGTCTGTAAGCACCGCTGGTATTGAGAGTTGCAGTGGCCTAACGCAGCCTTTCTGTGAACTCTCAATACCAGCGGTATTTAAAAGGTGCGGGGAAAAAAAAGCCAGCGTTACCTGCTACGCGGGTCGTTACCGACAAAACTCTAAATCTAGCGGTTAGGGTTTATTTTATAGGTAAGTATTTAGATTTAAATAGGAATATTTTAATTAATAATATTAATATTAGATTTATTTTAATAAGAGTTTAGTTAGGGATGTTAGAGTTAGATAGGGTTATTATACTTAATATATATATATATAATATAATAACGATATTAACTATATTAACCCTAATATAATTAGGGTTAATATAGTTAATATATATAATATAATAACTATATTAACTATATTAACCCTAATATAATTAGGGTTAATATAGTTAATATAGCTGGCGGCGGTGTAGGGGGATTAGATTAGGGGTTAATGTGTTTAATATAGGTGGCGGCGTGTAGGGGGATTAGATTAGGGGTTAATGTGTTTAATATAGCTGGCGGCGTGTAGGGGGATTAGATTAGGGGTTAATGTGTTTAATATAGGTGGCGGCATGTAGGGGGATTAGATTAGGGGTTAATACATTTATTATAGGTGGCGGCGGTGTAGGGGGATTTAGATTAGATGCAAAAGAGCAGTTTACTTTGTGACAAAGCCCCGCCAAAAGCCCTTTTAAGGGCTGGTAAAAGAGCAGTTTTCTTTGGGGCATGACCCGCAAAAAGACTTTTAAGGGCTGGCAATAGAGCAGTTTACTTTGGGGTAATGCCACGCAAAAAGCCCTTTTCAGGGCTATTTGTAGGGTTAGACTTAGGTTTAGTGGTAGGGATAGTTTAGTATTTTAGGGGTTAAATAATTGAATATAGCTGGCGCCGGGGTAGGGGGATTAGATTAGGGGTTAATTAATTTAATATAGGTGGCAGCGGGGTAGGGAGATTAGATTAGGGGTTAAATAATTTAATATAGGTGGTGGCGGGGTAGGGGGATTAAATTAGGGGTTAAATAATTTAATATAGGTGGCGGCGGTGTAGGGGGATTAAATTAGGGGTTAATAATTTTAAAATAGATGGCGGCGGGGTAGGGGCTCACTTTAGTGGGTAGGTAAGGTAGATGGCGGCGGTGTAAGGGGCTCACTTTAGTGGGTAGTTTAATATAGTTGGCGACGGTGTAGGGGGATCACATTAGGGGGTAGTTAATGTAGGTGGCGGCGGGGTCCGGGAGCGGCGGTTTAGGGGTTAAATATTTTATTAGGGATTGCGGCGGGGGATCGCGGTTGACAGGTAGATAGACATTGCGCATGCGTTAGGTGTTAGGTTTTATTTAGCAGATCGCGGTTGACAGGTAGATAGACATTGCGCATGCGTTAGGTGTTAGGTTTATTTTGTAGCTAGTTTAGGGAGTTACGGGGCTCCAATAGACAGCGTAAGGCTTACTACGGCTGCTTTTTGTGGCGAGGTGAAAATGGAGTAAGATTTCTCCATTTTCGCCACGTAAGTCCTTACGCTGTATATTGGATACCAAACTGCGCTGGTTTGGTATACCTGCCTATGGCCCAAAAAACTACGGGCGACGGCAGAAATATATACGAGCGTAACTTCTAGGTTACGCCGTATATAGGATACCAAACCAGCACAAAATTCAGTGTCGCCGGCATTTGCGGGCGACGTTGCATATCGGATCGGGCCCCTGCACTGCTGTGCATTTGAAAATTCTCTTTTATACCACTGTGTGTCTTTAAACTCCTTTATATATCACTAAAATTAAACCAGATCACTCAGTGTATTTCATTAATGGGATGTGATTGTGAATTTTTTTAATACATTTGGTAATTTAAATGTTATTTTATAAAATGCTGCTTTAACCCTTCAGGTATAGATACTGGAACCTAGGCAGCTGCTGATAGTGTGCATGCACCACTCACTCACTTGTCTGTTAAGCAAGAGTGTGCATGGAGTATACTATACACATCAACCAGTACAGTGTTTAACCTCAGAATTAAACAAAAAAGTATTATTTTCTTTTACCTGTATTTATATTCCAGAGTCTTATCAGACAACTTCAACACACACAGACGCTCTCTCATACTTACACATGCACATACAGATGATCTTTCACACACACATGCACTGAAACTCACACAAACACACGTTCTCACTCACACACACACAGATGTTCTCTCATACTTACACATGCACATACAGATGATCTCTCACACACACATGCACTGAAACTCACACAAACACACATGTTCTCACTCACGCACACACAGACGCTCTCTCATACTTACACATGCACTTACAGATGATCTCTCACACACACATGCACTGAAACTCACACAAACACACATGTTCTCTCACACACACTGATGCTCTCTCATACTTACACATGCACATTATTATTATTTTTCTTTATTTATAAAGCGCCAACAGATTCTGCAGCGCTGCCCATGGGTTCAAGGATAAAAGTACAACGGAGAAACAATACAATAAGAGACAAAATGTTACAGACAAATACAGGGGGAATTGAGGGCCCTATTCCCGTGGGAACTTACAAGATGATTTCTCACACACACATGCACTGTCACTCACACAAACACACATCTTCTCACACTCAGATGCTCTCTCATACTTACACATGCACATACAGATGATCTCTCACACACACACATGCACTGTCACACACACAAACACACATGTTCTCACACACACACACACTCAGATGCTCTCTCATACATGCACATACAGATGTTCTCTCACGCACACATGCACTGTTACTCACACAAAAACACATGTTCTCTCACACACACACAGATGTTCTCTCATACTTACACATGCACATACAGATGATCTCTCACACACATATGCACTGTCACTTACACAAACACACATGTTCTCACACACACACACACAGAGATGCTCTCTTATACTCACACATACAGATGATCTCTGACACACACATGCACTGTCACTTACACAAACACACATGTTCTCACACACACACACACACAGATGCTCTCTTATACTCACACATACAGATGATCTCTGACACACACATGCATTGTCACTCACACAAATACACATGTTCTCACACACACACACACAGATGCTCTCTTATACTCACACATACAGATGATCTCTGACACACACATGCACTGTCACTCACACAAATAAACATGTTCTCACACACATACATACCTACACACATACACAGATGTTCTCTCATACTTACACATGAACATACAGATGATTTTGCACATACAAATGATCTCACACACACACACACATGCACTGTCACTTACACAGATGCTCTTTCATACTTACACATGCACATACAGATTATCACGCACATACAGATGATTTCTCTCCATCACACACACACACACACAAAGATTATTTCTCTCATACTTACACATGCACATAAACATGATATCACACATACAGATGATCTCTCACACACACATGCTCTGTCACTCACACAAACACACATGTTCTCACACACACAGATGCTCTCTCATACTTCCACATACACATACAGATGATCTCTCACACACACACATGCTCTGCCACTCACACAAACACACATGTTCTCACACACATGCTTATACACACACAGATGCTCTCTCATACTTACACATATACATACAGATGATCTTTCTCTCACACATACACACACATGCTCTGTCACTCACACAAACACACCTTCTTATACATACAGATGCACTTTCATACTTACACATACACATACAGATGATCTCTCACACAAACACACATGTTCTCACACACATACTTATACATACAGATGCACTTTCATACTTACACATGCACATACAGATGATCTCTCACACAAACACACATGTTCTCACACACATACTTATACACACACAGATGCTTTCTCATACTTACACATACACATACAGATGATCTCTCACACAAACACACATGTTCTCACACACATACTTAAACACACACAGATGCTCTCTCATACTTACACATACACATACAGATGATCTCACACACAAACACACATGTTCTCACACACATACTTATACACACACAGATGCTCTCTCATACTTACACATACACATACAGATGATCTCACACACAAACACACATGTTCTCACACACATACTTATACACACACAGATGCTCTCTCACACTTACACATACACATACAGATGATCTCTCACACAAACACACATGTTCTCACACACATACTTATACACACACAGATGCTCTCTCATACTTACACATACACATACAGATGATCTCACACACAAACACACATGTTCTCACACACATACTTATACACACACAGATGCTCTCTCATACTTACACATACACATACAGATGATCTCACACACAAACACACATGTTCTCACACACATACTTATACACACACAGATGCTCTCTCATACTTACACATACACATACAGATGATCTCACACACAAACACACATGTTCTCACACACATACTTATACACACACAGATGCTCTCTCATACTTACACATACACATACAGATGATCTCTCACACAAACACACATGTTCTCACACACATACTTATACACACACAGATGCTCTCTCATACTTACACATACACATACAGATGATCTCTCACACAAACACACATGTTCTCACACACATACTTATACACACACAGATGCTCTCTCATACTTACACATACACATACAGATAATCTCTTACACAAACACACATGTTCTCACACACATACTTATTCACACACATATGCTCTCTCATACTTACACATACACATACAGATGATCTCTCACACAAACACACATGTTCTCACACACATACTTATTCACACACAGATGCTCTCTCATACTTACACATACACATACAGATGATCTCTTACACAAACACACATGTTCTCACACACATACTTATACACACACAGATGCTCTCTCATACTTACACATGCACATACAGATGATCTCTTACACAAACACACATGTTCTCACACACATACTTATACACATACAGATGTTCTCTCATACTTATACATGCACATACAGATGATCTCTCTCACACACATACACACACATGCTCTGTCACTCACACAAACACACCTTCTTATACATACAGATGCACTCTCATACTTACGCATACAGATGATCACACACATACTTATACACACACAAATGCACGTTCATACTTACACATATACATACAGATGATTTCACACATACAGATGATCTCTCTCACACATACTGTATGCTCTGTCACTTACACAGATGCTCTCTAATACTTAAACATGCAAAAATTATCTCTTGCACACACACACACGCTCTGCCACTTACACAAACACATGTTCTCACACACAGATGCTCTCTCATACTCACACAAGCACATACAGATTATTGCACACAAACAGATGATGTCTCTCATACTTACTCATGCACATAAAGATGATCTCGCACATATAGATGATCTCTCTCTGTCAAAGGCGCACACACACACAAACTCTGTCACTCACACAAACACATGTTCTCACACACAGATGGTCTCATACTTACACGTGCACATACAGATTATTGCGCACATACAGATGATCTCTCTCATACTTACACATGCACATAAAGATGATCTCACACATTTTCCTAACGCTGGTATTACGAGTATTGGAAGATGTGAGCGGTAGACCCTCTCCTGTCCAGACTTCTACCGCATTTAAAAGTCAGTAGTTAAGAGTTTTATGGGCTAACGCCGGAACATAAAACTCTTTACAAAAGTGCTAAAAAGTACACTAACACCCATAAACTACCTATTAACCCCTAAATCGAGCCCCCCCCCACATCGGAAACACTTTAATAAATATATTAACCCCTAATCTGCCGTTCGGACATCGCCGCCACTTTAATAAATATATTAACCCCTAAACCACCGCAAACCCGCCTTGCAAACACTAGTTAAATTTTATTAACCCCAAATCTGCCGTGCCTAACATTGCCGACACCTACTTACATTTATTAACCCCTAATCTGCAACCCCCAACGTCGCCGCTACTATATTAAAGGTATTAAGCCCTAAACTTAAGTCTAACCCTAACCCCCCCCAACTTAAATATAAGAAAATACAATACCACCCCAACATTAAAACCCACCACCCACACACCCAACCCTACTCTAAAAACCACCCAATCCCCCCTTTTTTAAGGGGGGATTGGGTGGTTTTTAGAGTAGGGTTGGGTGTGTGGGTGGTGGGTTTTAATGTTGGGGTGGTATTGTATTTTCTTACAGGTGAAAGAGCTGATTACTTTGGGGCAATGCCCCGCAAAAGGCCCTTTTAAGAGCTATTTGTAATTTAGTATAGGGTAGGGAATTTTATTATTTTGGGGGGATTTTTTATTTTATTAGGGGGATTAGATTAGGTGTAATTAATTTAAAATTCTTGTAATTCTTTTTTTTTTCTGTAATTTAGTGTTTTTTTTCCGTAATTTAGTTTATTTAATTTAATTTTAATTAATTGTAGGTAGTTTAGGTAATTTATTTAATGATAGTGTAGTTTTAGGTGTTATTGTAACTTAGGTTAGGGTTTATTTTACAGGTAATTTTGTACTTATTTTAGCTAGGTAGTTATTAAATAGTTAATAACTAATTAATAACTATTGTACCTAGTTAAAATAAATACAAAGTTGCCTGTAAAATAAATATAATCCTAAACTAGCTACAATGTAACTATTAGTTATATTGTAGCTAGCTTAGGGTTTATTTTATAGGTAAGTATTTAGTTTTAAATAGGAATAATTTATTTAATTATGTTAAATTTATTTTGTTTAATTTAAATTATATTTAAGTTAGTGGGGTTTAGACTTAGGGTTAGACTTAGGTTTAGGGGTTAATAAATTTAATATAGTAGCGACGACGTTGGGGTCGGAAGATTAGGGGTTAATAAATTTAATATTGTTGCGGCGATGTTGGGGGGGGCAGATTAGGGGTTAATAACTATAATGTAGGTGACGGCGGTGTCCAGAGCGGCAGATTAGGGGTTAATAATATAATGTAGGTGTCAGCGATAGCGGGGGCGGCATATTAGGGGTTAATTAGTGTAATATTAGGGGTGTTTAGACTCGGGGTTCATGTTAGGGTGTTAGGTGCAGACATAAAATTCATTTCTCCATAGAAAACAATGGGGCTGCGTTAGGAGTTGAACTCTGCTTTTTCGCAGGTGTTAGGTTTTTTTTTCAGCCAGCTCAGCCCCATTGTTTCCTATGGGGAAATCGTGCACAAGCACGTTTTTCCATCTTACCGCTACCGTAAGCAACGCTGGTATTGAGGTGAGATGTGGAGCTAAATTCTGCTCTACGCTCACCTTTTTGCGGCTAACGCCAGGTTTAAAAAAAACCTGTAATAACAGCTTTGTCTTAAGGGAGCAATGGGAAAAAAGGCTTGTTAGCCCCGCAAGCCTTACCGACAAAAACTCGTAATCTAGCCGATTGATAGGATAGTAGTACTTACAGAGCTGCCACCTCTGCTTCTGTCATACATCATACGGCACAGTTTATGTGTAATGCCTGTGCTTTTTGCACAAAACCAAGTCCCACTCACAGTGCATGTGTCATTGACTGCACTGAATCAATGTTTAATAATAGCTCACTTTGACTGGGTCTCCCCCAGCTATCGGGCCCCAGTGCAGTAGCACTTTCTGCACCACTAGTAGATCTGCCCCTGTATGTATTTATATATATATATATATATATATATATATATATATATATATATATATTTATATATAGGTCTATATATGTATACATGTGTATTTATTTATTTATATGTGTAAATATGTAAGTACAGACATATATACACATATAAATACATATGTACACATATGACATATAGAGAGATTTATAAGTGCATTGGAGCCCTTTACTATTAAGTAGATAAAAACATGTAAAGGCATATTTATGCAATATTCATATTTAATAAAAGTTTTAACTACAGTATGTATTTAGTGTAAATATTTCACATTCCAATCTGCACATAGGGGAATATGGTCTAAGTATTTATAAATAGATATTACTATATATATTTATATATATATATATATATATATATATATATATATATACCTATATATAATCATGTAAAGCTATAGGTATAAATATATATTGTACCAAAATACCATCATAAATGTAGAAATATTTATTTAAGAATAAACAAAACTTATTCTTCTATGTGAAGAACATTTTTTTCTCCATTGACTTCTTTGGGCCAATACGTGAAAGCACACACAGTACTTTAACTTCGGCTTTTTGCGCTTGTTGGTTTGCGCAAGAGCAAAAACAGTTGACCTTCAATTAATAATATAAGCGCAACCCGACGTGTGCAAAAAGTTTACTCAACACTCAAGCAGGAATATTAATTAGCACTCCACTTGTAATTTGGCCCTAAATTAGATGTAGTATTGTTTTTAGCAATTTGTAAGACAAGATATAGCAGAGAGATCATCTTTTTTGGTCCAGTAGACGAGCTACATAAGTATTTAAGAGTAGTGGGCTTTTGAGATTGTATATTAAGTATATATTTCTGTGCTGTTTGGCTTTATTGCAGTGGGCTATGTGGTGTTAGGGGGTTAATATTGTGGTGGGGTAATTTGGGGTGTGGGTTGTGGTGGTTTGGGGTTATCAGAGTAGGTGACTTATTGCGATGTGGGTTAGCATGCGAGTATGGGAGTATGCTCCATTGCAGTAGCGGACCTACTCAACAGTGGGCCCTGGTGCAAGATTTATTTGGCCCCCAAAAGTAACAGTAAAAAGATGAAGTAATAAAATATATTCTGCTCTGTTTAATGATTTTGAGGATAGATAGATAGATAGATAGATAGATAGATAGGCCTGCTACTTGCACTAATAAAAGGCTCATCTGCATTAAGATTGTAAACATTCTGTATACACCTATGTATAAACTGGCTGTTATGGGCCCCTTCCAGCTCTTGGGCCCTGGTGCCACTGCACCTACTGCACCAATGGTAGTTCCACCCCTGCTTCATTGAAGTCTATGACATAGTACATTAACACAATTGTTATTTCGCTAGAAAAAACCTTTTTCCACGCGTCTGTTTCCACTTCTGCACAAACGTTTTACTTTCAACTTGTAATACATGCGCAACCCGGCGTGCACACAAAAAATCTTCCATCTAGTGAAGTTAGCGCGGGAGCAGGAGTGCAAAATAGAGCTCCACACATAATCTAGCCCTTAATCGCGGTGTATTATTGAGGGAAGAATATGCTTGAGACAATTTGATAACATTTTGGTAAATATTTTTAGATCTTTGTTAATTGGTCTATAGTTTCTGATAATATTTACCATTTTACCCCTGTATCAGGATTACCACAATCTTATCTAGGAGAAGGTCTGGGGGTTATACCCACCCCTGCATAAAATAGTTAAGAAACTTTACCAGATGGGTAACAAGAGTGGTTTTAAGCAACTTGTAATATTACCCCAGAAAGGTATCCGGGCGAGATTCCCCACCAGGTTTCAGATCTTTAATAGACATAAGTACTTCATTAGCTGAGACATTTGCATTCAAATCTTCAAGATCAGACAAGAATTTATGGAGCATAGATTCTACCTGTGGGAAATGAGCAACTTGGTGTCCATCATATAATGAACCATAACAATAAGCAAATCTATCCATGGGGGTGGGATGTTAAAGTGCCATCTGTATTGATGGGATAGAGATTGTTTTAAACATATCCCTAAGTTTGTTTGCTAAATATTTATCCAGTTATTGTTATAAAAAAAGTATTGGTCTTTCAACTTTTGACCCCGCTTCTATTGAAGTCTCATAGAGATATAGAAAAGTATTTAATTAGTGGCACTTTTATTGCAGGGTTTGACTTACTGATGAAGATCAAGATAATTGGTGTTGTTTTTCTAGAGTTTAAATTTCCCTTTGGAATTGCAATATTCTGGACTCCATTGTTTTTTTTTATAATATTCTTATTTTTTTATTAATAAACCATAATATAAGTTTTATGGGCCGCTCAAATGCATAAAGGATTATCAGTAGTATATATTCTACCATGGTTCACATCAAATTATACCTAATAATAGCATGGCCTAGTAAAACTGGATTATATGTCCATAATTTAGCCGTTGTGGAATTATGAAGACCTCCCAATTTAAAGAATGACTGACCACACTCAGGAATGTAGGGTTCAAGAGATCAAATTTGGAAGCATGATTTGACTTCAGTATATGTAATCCAACTTAGAGTAGCTCTTACGGCAGCTGAATAAAAACTAAATTTGTTAGTATCCCTGTAGAGTGTTTTCCATTTGTCTAAAATGGTGTGAGAAGATAGGGAGTCCTAAATTCAGTTAATCAAAGTATTATGTCTAAGTTGTTTATGTGTAAGTTTTGTATTGGTATAACTTATGTGTGGAATCATGAAACTATTAAAATATCCTGTGATAGACAATAGAAAAAGAATCTTGTTACAGATATGTTACAGAACTACACATCCATTCCCTGTATTTGTCCCTTTACCGTTAATAGTTACTCTTGCCCAAAATTAGGTGAGGTTTGAATTAAATTGATGCCCCTCTTTTCTTAGTGATCATAGGGGAAGTGTTGTGTCTTATTTCTAGACCATTATTTTGGAATAAGATGATTCACACTAATACATCATTATATAGAACTAACAGGCCTAAATATTGAGCAAATAAAATAAAACAAAATATATGTTGGGTGAATATCCAGACACCGAGTTCATTAGGTTTTTGGGTCAGTCTTAAAAAGCAGAGTTGAGAGGTCCTAACGCTGCTTTTTAACGCCCGCTGGTATTACGACTCTTGAAATGACAGGTGTACCACTCACTTTTTTGGTCAGATTCGAAAATACTGCAAATCCACTTACGTCAATTGCGTATCCTATATTTTCAATGGAACTTGAATAACGCCGGTATTACGAGTCTGCAAAAAAGTGAGTGGTACAGCCTCTCCTGTCAAGACTGATACCGCATTTAAAAGTCAGTAGTTAAGAGTTTTATGGGCTAACGCCGTAGTATAAAACTCTTAACAAAAGTGCTAAAAAGTACACTAACACCCATAAACTACCTATTAACCCCTAAACAGAGGCCCCCCCCCCCACATCGCAAACACTAAAAAAATATTTTTAACCCCTAATCTGCCGAACTGGACATCGCCGCCACTATAAAACATATATTAACCCTTAAATCGCCACCCTCCCGCATCGCAAACACTAGATACATTTTTATTAACCCCTAATCTGCTGTCCCTAACATCGCCGACACCTACCTACATTTATTGACCCCTAATCTGCCGCCCCCAACGTCACCGCAACTTTATTAAATGTATTAACCCCTAAATCTAAGTCTAACCCTAACACCCCCCTAACTTAAATATAATTTAAATAATCTAAATAAAATAACTATCATTAACTAAATTATTCCTATTTAAAACTAAATACTTACCTATAAAACTAAGATAGCTACAATATAACTAATAGTTACATTGTATCTAGCTTAGGGTTTATTTTTATTTTACAGGCAACTTTGTATTTATTTTAACTAGGTAGAATAGTTATTAAATAGTTATTAACTATTTAATAGCTAACTAGTTAAAATAAATTCAAATTTACCTGTAAAATAAATCCTAACCTAAGTTACAATTACACCTAACACTACACTATAATTAAATAATTACCTAAACTAACTACAATTAAATACAATTTAAAAAAGTTATCTAAAGTACGGAAAAAAACCCACTAAATTACAGAAAATAATAAAATAATTACAAGTTTTTTAAACTAATTACACCTAATCTAATCCCCCTAATAAAATAAAAAAGCCCCCAAAAATAATAAAAACCCCTACCCTATACTAAATTACAAATAGCCCTTAAAAGGGCCTTTTGCGGGGCATTGCCAAAAAGTAATCAGCTCTATTACCTGTAAAAAAAATACCCCCTTAATAAAACCTAACACTAACCCCTTGAAGATCACCCTACCTTGAGAAGTCTTCACCCAGCCGGGCCGAAGTCCTCAACGAAGCCGGGCGAAGTGGTCCTCCAGACGGGCAGAAGTCTTCATCCAAACCGGCCCGAAGAGGTCCTCCAGACGTGCAGAAGTCTTCATCCAGGCGGCATCTTCTGTCTTCATCCATGTGGCGCAGAGCGGTTCCATCTTCAAGACATCCGATGCAGAGCATCCTCTTCAAACGAAGTCCAACTGAAGAATGAAGGTTCCTTTAAATGACGTCATCCAAGATGGCGTCCCTTGAATTCCGATTGGCTGATAGAATTCTATCAGCCAATCGGAATTAAGGTTTTAAAAAAATCCTATTGGCTGATACAGGCCTAGATTTAGAGTTGGGCGGTAGCCGTCAAAACCAGCATTAGAGGCTCCTAACGCTGGTTTTTACCGCCCTCTGGTATTTGGAGCCAGTCATTAAAGGGTCTAACGCTCACTTTCCAGCCGTGACTTTTCCATACCGCAGATCCCCTTACGTCAATTGCGTATCCTATCTTTTCAATGGGATCTTTCTAACGCTGGTATTTAGAGTCGTGGCTGAAGTGAGCGTTAGAACTCTAACGACAAAACTCCAGCCGCAGAAAAAAAGTCAGTAGTTAAGAGCTTTCTGGGCTAACGCCGGTTCATAAAGCTCTTAACTACTGTGCTCTAAAGTACACTAACACCCATAAACTATCTATGTACCCCTAAACCGAGGTCCCCCCACATCGCCGCCACTATATTTAAATTTTTTAACCCCTAATCTGCCGCTCCGTATACCGCCGCCAACTACGTTATCCCTATGTACCCCTAATCTGCTGCCCTAACACCGCCGACCCCTATATTATATTTATTAACCCCTAATCTGCCCCCCACAACGTCGCCACCAGCTACCTACAATTATTAACCCCTAATCTGCTGACCGGAGCTCACCGCTAGTATAATAAATGTATTAACCCCTAATCCGCCTCACTCCCGCCTCAATAACCCTATAATAAATAGTATTAACCCCTAATCTGCCCTCCCTAACATCGCCGACAGCTAACTTCAAGTATTAACCCCTAATCTGCCGATCGGAGCTCACCGCTACTCTAATAAATTGTTTAACCCCTTAAGCTAATTCTAACCCTAACACTAACACCCCCCTAAATTAAATATAATTTTTATCTAACGAAATAAATTAAGTCTTATTAAATAAATTATTCCTATTTAAATCTAAATACTTACCTGTAAAATAAATCCTAATATAGCTACAATATAAATTATAATTATATCTTAGCTATTTTAGGATTAATATTTATTTTACAGGTAACTTTGTAATTATTTTAACCAGGTACAATAGCTATTAAATAGTTAATAACTATTTAATAGCTACCTAGTTAAAATAATTACAAAATTACCTGTAAAATAAATCCTAACCTAAGTTACAATTAAACCTAACACTACACTATCAATAAATAAATTAAATAAACTACCTACAATTATCTACAATTAAACCTAACACTACACTATCAATAAATAAATTAAATACAATTCCTACAAATAAATACAATTAAATAAACTAACTAAAGTACAAAAAAGAAAAAAGAACTAAGTTACAAAAAATAAAAAAATATTTACAAACATTAGAAAAAAATTACAACAATTTTAAACTAATTACACCTACTCTAAGCCCCCTAATAAAATAACAAAGACCCCCAAAATAAAAAAATGCCCTACCCTATTCTAAATTACAAAAGTTCAAAGCTCTTTTACCTTACCAGCTCTGAAAAGGGCCATTTGCAGGGCATGCCCCAAAGAATTCAGCT
Source organism: Bombina bombina (assembly GCF_027579735.1). Classification (NCBI taxonomy): domain Eukaryota; kingdom Metazoa; phylum Chordata; class Amphibia; order Anura; family Bombinatoridae; genus Bombina; species Bombina bombina. The sequence continues at coordinate 555,226,612 of NC_069499.1, read as the reverse complement.
CTTTTGCCTGTAAAAAAAAACATACAATACCCCCCCCCCAACATTACAACCCACCACCCACATACCCCTAATCTAACCCAAACCCCCCTTAAATAAACCTAACACTAAGCCCCTGAAGATCTTCCTATCTTGTCTTCACCATGCCAGGTATCACCGATCGTTCCAGGCTCCAAAATCTTCATCCAAGCCCAAGCGGGGACTAGACATCCATCATCCGATGGCTGAAGAAGTCCAGAAGAGGCTCCAAAGTCTTCATCCTATCCGGGAAGAAGAGTAGATCCGGACCGGCAACCATCTTCTTCCAAGCGGCATCTTCTATCTTCATCCAATGAGGACCGGCTCCATCTTGAAGACTTCTACCGCGGACCCATCTTCTTCTTCCGACGACTTCCCGACGATTGACGGTTCCTTTAAGGGATGTCATCCAAGATGGCGTCCCTCGAATTCCGATTGGCTGATAGGATTCTATCAGCCAATCGGAATTAAGGTAGGAAAATTCTGATTGGCTGATGATGGAATCAGCCAATCAGAATCAAGTTCAATCCGATTGGCTGATCCGATCAGCCAATCAGATTGAGCTCGCATTCTATTGGCTGATCGGAAAAGCCAATAGAATGCGAGCTCAATCTGATTAGCTGATTAAATCAGCCAATCGGATTGAACTTGATTCTGATTGGCTGATTCCATCAGCCAATCAGAATTTTCCTACCTTAATTCCGATTGGCTGATAGAATCCTATCAGCCAATCGGAATTCGAGGGACGACATCTTGGATGACGTCCCTTAAAGGAACCGTCATTCGTCGGGAAGTCGTCAGAAGAAGAAGATGGGTCCGCGGTGGAGGTCTTCAAGATGGAGCCGGTCCTCATCGGATGAAGATAGAAGATGCCGCTTGGAAGAAAATGGTTGCTGGTCCGGATCTACTCTTCTTCCAGGATAGGATGAAGACTTTGGACCCTCTTCTGGACTTCTTCAGCCGTCGGATGATGGATGTCTAGCCCCCGCTTGGGCTTGGATGAAGATTTTGCAACCTGGAACGATCGGTGATACCTGGCATGGTGAAGACAAGGTAGGAAGATCTTCAGGGGCTTAGTGTTAGGTATATTTAAGGGGGGTTTGGGTTAGATTAGGGGTATGCGGGTGGTGGGTTGTAATGTTGGGGGGGTATTGTATGTTTTTTTTTACAGGCAAAAGAGCTGAATTCTTTGGGGCATGCCCCGCAAATGGCCCTTTTCAGGGCTGGTAAGGTAAAACAGCTTTGAACTTTTGTAATTTAGAATAGGGTAGGGCATTTTTTTTATTTTGGTGGTCTTTGTTATTTTATTAGGGGGCTTAGAGTAGGTGTAATTAGTTAAAAATTGTAGTAATTTTTTTCTAATGTTTGTAAATATTTTTTTATTTTTTGTAACTTAGTTCTTTTTTATTTTTTGTACTTTAGTTAGTTTATTTAATTGTATTTATTTGTAGGAATTGTATTTAATTTATTTATTGATAGTGTAGTGTTAGGTTTAATTGTAGATAATTGTAGGTAGTTTATTTAATTTATTTATTGATAGTGTAGGTTTAATTGTAACTTAGGTTAGGATTTATTTTACAGGTAATTTTGTAATTATTTTAACTAGGTAGCTATTAAATACTAAATAATATTAAAAACTATTTAATAGCTATTGTACCTGGTTAAAATAAATACAAAGTTACCTGTAAAATAAATATAAATCCTAAAATAGCTATAATATAATTATAATTTATATTGTAGCTATATTAGGGTTTATTTTACAGGTAAGTATTTAGCTTTAAATAGGAATAATTTATTTAATAAGACTTAATTTATTTCGTTAGATTTAAATTATATTTAACTTAGGGGGGTGTTAGGGTTAGGGTTAGACTTAGCTTTAGGGGTTAATCCATTTATTACAGTAGCGGCGAGATTCGGTTGGCAGATTAGGGGTTAATAATTGAAGTTAGGTGTCGGCGATGTTAGGGAGGGCAGATTAGGGGTTAATACTATTTATTATAGGGTTATTGAGGTGGGAGTGAGGCAGATTAGGGGTTAATAACTTTATTATAGTAGCGGTGCGGTCTGCTCGGCAGATTAGGGCTTAATAAGTGTAGGCAGGTGGAGGCGACGTTGAGGGGGTCAGATTAGGGGTTAATAAATATAATATAGGGGTCGGCGGTGTTAGGGGCAGCAGATTAGGGGTACATAGGGATAATGTAGGTAGCGGCGGTTTACGGAGCGGCAGATTAGGGGTTAAAAAAAATATGCAGGTGTCATGGATAGCGGGGGCGGCAGATTAGGGGTTAATAAGTGTAAGGTTAGGGGTGTTTAGACTCGGGGTACATGTTAGGGTGTTAGGTGCAGACGTAGGAAGTGTTTCCCCATAGTAAACAATGGGGCTGCGTTAGGAGCTGAACGCTGCTTTTTTGCAGGTGTTAGGTTTTTTTTTTGCTCAAATGGCCCCATTGTTTTCTATGGGGGAATCGTGCATGAGCAAGTTTTTGAAGCTGGCCGCGTCCGTAAGCACCGCTGGTATCTAGAGTGGCAGTGGCGTTAAATTATGCTCTACGCTCCCTTTTTGGAGCCTAACGCACTGAAAACCCAGATATTCTGTGAACTCTAAATACCAGCGGTATTTAAAAGGTGTGGGGGGAAAAAAGCCGCCAAACTCTAAATCTAGGCCACAATCAGCCAATAGGATTGAGCTCGCATTCTATTGGCTGATCTGGATGTCTTGAAGATGGAGCCTCTCCGCACCGGATGGATGAAGATAGAAGATGCCGCCTGGATGAAGACCTTTGCCCGTCTGGAGGACCTCTTCTGGCCGGCTTAGATGAAGACTTCTGCCCGTCTGGAGGACCACTTCGCCCGGCTCCGTTGAGGACTTCGGCCCGGCTGGGTGAAGACTTCTCAAGGTAGGGTGATCTTCAAGGGGTTAGTGTTAGGTTTTATTAAGGGGGTATTGGGTGGGTTTTAGAGTAGGGTTGGGTGTGTGGGTGGTGGGTTTTAATGGGTATTGTATTTTTTTTACAGGTAATAGAGCTGATTACTTTGGGGCAATGCCCCGCAAAAGGCCCTTTTAAGGGCTATTTGTAATTTAGTATAGGTTAGGGATTTTTATTATTTTGGGGGGCTTTTTTATTTTATTTGGGGGATTAGATTAGGTGTAATTAGTTTAAAAAACTTGTAATTTTTTTATTATTTTCTGTAATTTAGTGGGGGGTTTCATACTTTAGATATTTTTTTTAAATTGTATTTAATTGTAGTTAGTTTAGGTAATTAATTTAATTATAGTTTAGTGTTAAGTGTAATTGTAACTTAGGTTAGGATTTATTTTACAGGTAAATTTGAATTTATTTTTAACTAGGTATCTATTACGTAGTTAATAACTATTTAAAAACTATTCTACCTAGTTAAAATAAATACAAAGTTGCCTGTAAAATAAAAATAAACCCTAAGCTAGCTACAATGTAACTTTTAGTTATATTGTAGCTATCTTAGGGTTTATTTTATAGGTAAGTATTTAGTTTTAAATAGGAATAATTTAGTTAATGATAGTTATTTTATTTAGATTATTTAAATTATATTTAAGTTAGGGGGGTGTTAGGGTTAGACTTAGATTTAGGGGTTAATAACTTTAATATAGTGGAGGCGACGTTGGGGGTGGCAGATTAGGGGTTAATAAATGTAGTTAGGTTGCGGCGACATAGGGGGCGGCAGATTAGGTGTTAAAAAATAAAATGTAGGTGTCGGCGATGTTGGGGGCAGCAGATTAAGGGTTCATAAGTATAATGTAGGTGGCGGCGGTGTCCGGAGCGCAGATAAGGGGTTAATAATATAATGTAGGTGTCGGCGATGTCGGGGGCGGCCAGTGAGCCCGCCCCCATGGGATCCACTCCTCTTCTTCCTTTCCAGTTATTTATAAGGTATAATCTACATCATCCTTCATTCTACAGTTCTATTCTTTCCCATTAAATATCCAGGACAGCTTATATGTTCATATTGTCATTCCTCTGTATTTATTGTGTTTTAAAGGAGAAAAATCACTTGAAACAATGTATATAATGTATATGTCATTAATATGCTTACATAAATTTTAAACAACAAAAATACTATGGGGCAGATTACGAATTAAGCGCAAACGTTTGTGCTTGAGTGATAAGGTTTTTGCATGCATTAGGTTCACCGCTGGTATTATGAGTTGAAAGTAAACAATATTGATTGAGTGCAATCGCAATTTATGCTAGACTCATTACTGCTGGACTTTATTGCTCTGGCTGTTTCACAAACTAAAAAGTATCACAATACAAATTCAAAATATTTTACAAAGTTTAGTTACACTCATAATAACACCATCTTATTAAAAAAAATGCACTCAAAAGTTATCTAAGATATGAGATCTCAGGTGTTAGGGAAAAAAGGCAGGCAAAGAGATTTAATATAGAGATATTTACATATACATCTCTAAAGATAGATATGTATTTATTGTCAGTATATAGCAGGGATATAATACAATTTATTTATTCTTTAAAATAACCTCCAATTAAAATGTATATATGAAACAATTGAAATTAATATTTATTCCTAAATTCTTTAGATTAGTTAAAATTTATATACACATTGCAATATATTTATGCTGTTATAATATTCTTTACAAAGATCATAAAAATATACCTTTAAAATTAACTTTACTCACAATGAATCGCATTAAAATACCACAATAAAATACCAGAGGTTGTATATATTATTAAGACAAACAGCCAATGCATATGCCAATATGTCTGACCTGAAATAACCTCTTATTTAGCTACAAAAATACAAATTCTAATATATATATATATATATATATATATATATATATATATATATATATATATATATATATGCAAATAACTTAATACACACCAGAGAGATTTACTTACAATATTAAGCCTGACTTAGAGATATGAAATACAAAAGACCTTTACCTAGCAAGTAAAATTATTTAGCATTTGTGACTAGTTAAACCTACACAGGACTATGGATATATCTTAAAACATCAAATATGTGTTTTGAATTACCAACTGCAATTTAACTTTAGCAACAAAATACCTTCCATTTAAATATAAACGTATGAAACAACCTTTTATACGTTACCAGATACATCAAATTGAAATATAGTTTTTTTTTCAAATAAGTCCAGTTCACTTCATAAATTAAGAGAGGTATTTTTGCAATATGGATGAAAGTTAGGTCCAGATTTGCTTTATAGAGACTGGATTCCAAGTTTGTCAGTCAAAATTCAGCAGACCATTTTTTTTCTCCTATGCATGAGGTTATATCACGTGATACACCCCACCCCTTTTTATTCGAATCATTAGTGAACCTTTTTGGATACGCCCCACAGAGCTTGTCTGTGATAGGTTACTGGGAATGCCATTTAGTTGCAACACTGCATTTAGGCCATCAGGGCAGCAGACAAAGACAAACATTTTAATTTTCAACACTACTAACAGCTTATTATAGCTATTTATATATCTTCAATCTTCATATATATTTAATATATTCACTATTTCTTAATATTAAGAAACTTATCTGGTCAATACATATGTGTCCCATCTGATATAATTTAGCATGAATCTATAGAGACTAAACATGGGTATACTTCCATACAATTCTACTTATAATATTTCAAGAGATGCATTCAAAGTTACATTTTTTTTATGAGGGGACTCAAAATAATTTTAATACCCTCAGCATGAATTTGATTAATATATCAATTTATATTCTGATATAATATTGTTTTGAATGTAAGAAATATGAATACGGTATAATTCATTTAGCAACTTATTGTATGTATATCTCTTCACATTGGAAATTCTCTGTTTAATCCGATGCCTGCAAAACAAGAAAAAGGGTTTTTATTCTGAGATTTTTGGAACACATTTTAAATTTATTAATGTAGCTAATCATTCAATACATCAGATATTTGTTCAATATAGTATAATATATATATATATATATATATATATGTGTGTGTGTGTGTGTGTGTGTGTGTGTTTGTGTGTGTTTTAATATGATCTGTGTATTTTAAATTATTATGAAGATTAGGCACAATTCCTTTATCTGAGATTTTGCTTCCCATATCATACAAAGACTTAAAATGCCAGCTTGTCATGCATTTGGGACAATTTACACCTAGACAATATGAGCCACATCTTTTTAGAATGTTTGTATAGTCCACTATTCTTACAGACGGACTATCTGTTCCTTACTGGGGACCTTTAAGTTTATTAACCATCTTGGGCAGGAAGCCCATATATGGGCATATACATCTGAGGGCTCCATAATGCTAATATTTACTTTGAAGTGGCCCATCTGTCTTATCTTTACAAAGGTCTAAATCCTTTGTTCTCTCCTGTGTAACCAAGAAGAAGGAGGGGGGGGGGGTTGGTCTGTTTTGGTTATAGTCCACACAACTCATGTCAAGGGAGATCTTAGCTTACATCAAATATCAAAATTTATTTAATACATATGTAGTTTATTTAATGCTATTCACAGGTATCCTGACATAATTCCCCCTTCCAATTTTAAATAGATGTAAGACACATGTATTTGAATTGGCTTAAAGTCAGTGGTACTCTGTGAGTGTATTGACGGTAGAGACAATCTTCTTAGTGGGAGATTCCGTTAGTTTTTGATCCTCACATGCTCGCTAGCTAGGCATCTTTAAACTACAGTACTTCTTTTGTGAATTTGGGGATAAAATACTTAATTCTCCCTCTATGACTTGTAGTTGGGATCTAGGATGGCTCACAACTGATTAATATGGACCCATTTATCCATAAAAGTATCATTTTTAGGTGTCCTACTTTTATAGGCAAATGGAGATATTTTGTCAGTAATGACAAAAGGACCCTTCCATGATGGAAGAAATTTCTTCTCCTTAACCTGATCTCTTCCAAAATTGTAAAGATAAACTTTATAATTTAATTCATATTGCTTTTTGGACGTTTTGAGATCATAATAGGTTTTAGTGGCAGTTGCTGGTTTTTTATGTTCCTTTAAGCAAATGCAAAGGCATATTACAGGTGCTTCCTTAGGTTCTCCACATATTGATGCATATTGGCAGCATTTATCAAGTTCTGTTCTGATGTACGGTATAGTAGATGCTGAGGTAGAACCATTCTTCTACCAGTCATAAATTCATAAGGTGACATCTTAGTAGCACTACTTGGAGTTGCTCTTAATGCCATTGGGACTAGAGGTAATTTTACATCCCAGTCTTTGCCTGATTCACTCACAAACTTTTTGAGGATTTTCACATTGGACTGGTTGTAATGCTCTACACCACCACTTGAGGAAGCTCTATATGCAATATGGAGCTTTCTTTTAACCCCCAGTATTTTCCACATTTTGATCATCACTTCGCTATTGAAGTGAGTTCCCCGATCGGACTTGATTCTCTGGGGTAAACCAAATCTGGAAAACACGTGGTTGATGAGCAATGCTGCACATGTCTCAGCACTATTGTTAGGTGTACTGATGCACTCTACCCATTTAGTGAATAGGCATATTACTGTCAACAAGTATTTGTTACCTCTTGATGACCTTGTTACTGGACCAATAAAATGAATTTGTATATCTGACCATGGCATTACCATCCCCCTTTTCTGCAATGGCGCTCTATGTGTTGGCGCAGTGGGTTGGAACTGTGGACATATTAAACAACCTTGACAGTAGGTTTGAACATCCTTCAACATATGTGGCCAAAAGCGTAGTCATGCAATATTTCATACGTTAATTTTGCACCACGATGGCCAGATGTGGGAGCATCATGGGCATGTTGAAGCATGAGACCTCTGAACTTGGTAGATGCCAGTTTTGGAGGTTCTAATTAACAAACCATCCTGTAACTTGAATTGTGATCTGGATTTCATTAAGATTCTAAGATCTTCCTTACCAATATCAATAATAGGGTCTTCTTTTTGACTAGTGATCAGGTCCGCACTAGGAGAATCCTGACTCTATTGTACCAGGTTAGGCTCACTTTGTTGTTTAGCCTGGTTTCTGGTAATGTCTTCTACCTGAGTTGCACCCATTAAAGGGACACTCAAGTCAAAATTAAACTTTCATTATTCAGACAGAGCATGCAATTTTAAACAACTTTCCAATTTACTTCCATTAACAAAATGTGCACAGTCTTTTTATATTTACACTTTTTGAGTCATCAACTCCTACTGAGTATGTGCAAGAATTCACAACATATACGTATATGCATTTGTGATTAGCTGATGGCTGTCACATGATACAGGGGGAGTGGAAATAAACATAACTTTGCAATTTATTTAACAAAAATCTACTACTCATTTGAAGTTCAGACTAAGTGCTATTGCATTGTCTTCTTATCATGCATTTGTTAATTATGTAAATCTACAATGTTGACTGGTCCTTTAAGTGGTCGATACTAAGGAGTTCTCCTGTTATGGCTCCTTGTTTGGCTAATGAATCCGCAAGATAATTGCCTTCCTTATCAGGACCTAGAATCCTGGAGTGACAGAAAGGCACAGAAGGGAGCAGGCACTACTCAGTTGGCAAAATATAAAAATGTAAATTTAATAAAAAATCATTACAACATGATCCCCAGACTGGGGTAGAGACATACAAGACAAGTCTTACCCCTGCTGAACCAAGACTCAAAAATAAAAAACACAAACATAGTGAAAATTAAAAAAAGAAAACATGTTGCACAGATAAGAACAAGTGTGTGGTGTCAATCTACTATACATAGTTGGTACTTAACCCTGAGGATAGTGAGGGGGGAAAGGGAATTTTAACAGACCACTTTAATGTATATATATATGAGAACTGATATGTAACCAGTAATGATTTATATTAAATCACTTTGATCTTTACTAATCTGAAAGGAATTAAATATGAAATAGAGACAAGATCTAGACAAAAGAATCATATATAAATTTGTTATAAACAAATGCTATGTGGATAGCGAGTGAAAGTTAATCATCTATGAAATAATTAATGTCACATTCTCTGTTCATCCCCAATGGCATTCTATTGTTTAACTTTAGAATCTAAAACAATTCTTTTTTTATCCAATATTTTATGTCTGTTGCCTCACCTTGTGGGAACTTTAGCAAGATCTATGGACTGCTATATTAGCCTTCTCGGTGAAATGTATGCCATTGAAATGGCTTGCTACAGCTGAATACTTAACATAGTTTTTGGTGTTTCTGACATGTTTCCCTACTCTCTTTCTGAGTTCTCTGGAGGTTTGACCTATATATCGGCTTTTGCACAAGCCACAGGTTAACAAATATACCACCCATTGGGTGCTGCAGCTTGCATAAAAGCCAATATTGAATTTTTGGTGTGTTGTACTAGATGAAAAAGAGTTACCTGGAAGGATAGAAGTGCAGGTGTGACAATTTCTACCTCCACATTTAAAATTACCTATGTGAGTTATCCATCTAGATTCCATTATTAATGTATTATTTCTTTTGACCATGCTGGGGGATAAAGTTTATGCCAAAATATTTGGTTTCTTTGGCACAAAGCGGCAATTTTTAACAAATGGTTTTGAGATATTGTCACCCAAGAGGAGGTGTGTATGTTGTTTAAGTATGTTGATAATCTTGTCATATTGGGTAGAATATGCAATAGTAAAGACCACAGATTCTGTGAAATCATTGCTCTCTGCCTTTTTGTGATGTTTCTGATTAGCATGTTTAGCAAATGTTTTTACTTCCTTACAACATTTTTCTAGAGAATTTTGCTTATACCCCCTTTCAATTAACCTGTTTTGCAATTCTGTGTATTGTAATTCATATACCTCATCTGACTTGGTGTTCCTCCTAAGTCTAATAAATTGCCCCTTAGGTATTGCTTGTATTAAATGCTTCGGGTGTTGCGAAGTGGCGTGCAAAATGGTGTTCCCAGCAGTGGGTTTTCTATAGGTCTTTGTGCATATTTTGTTTTCTAGGATCTGCAAAGTAAGGTCCAGAAAATTGACCTCTGTCTGAATATAGTCTCCTGTAAATTTTAAATCCAAGGTGTTATCATTTAAATAGTGCATGAACTCCTGGAACAAGTGATCATTGACCTGTTTCTCTATTATGAAAAGTAGGTCATCTATATAGCAGACAAACAAAACAATATCCTCGCACCAGGAGTTCATTGAACTATAAAGATAAGTGCGCTCCCACCAGGCTACAAACAAATTGGCAAATGTTGGGACAAATTTAGACCCCCCATCGCTGTGCCACAGATTTGTTGGTAAAATTTGTGATCAAATAGAAAAAAGTTATGTGAAAGTAGATACCACAAAATATCACCTATGTAATGCTTGTGAATATCATCTAAGCCTAGGTCTCTTTCTAAAAAGTGTTCAATAATTTCAACCCCAAAAAATTGTGGAATACAGGTATATAAAGAGGAAATATCAACTACAATCCAGGAAAAATCATTGTGCCATTCAATGTTTTCTAACCTCATTAGAAGGTGTGAGCTGTCCTCCAGGTAGCTCAACTGGCTCTTGGCAATGGGTTGTAAAATACCATCTAGCCATGCTCCCATAGGTTCAAATAGGGAGCAAATGCTAGAGACTATGGGTCTACCTGTGGGATGTTCACAATCCTTACGCACCTTAGGCACATGATAAAAAATGGGAATGACCAGGTTTTCAGGAACTAGTATATTTAAATCCTTATGATTAAAGATACCCAATGTTATACCTTCCTGCACCAAATATGTCAATTCTATTTTAAATAAATGGTTACATATCAGTTATCATATATATATACATTAAAGTGGTCTGTTAAAATTCCCTCCCCCACTATCCTCAGGGTTAAGTACCAACTATGTATAGTAGGTTAAGACACCACACACTTGTTATTAGCTGTGCAACATGTTTGCTTTTTTCAATTTTCACTATGTTTTTGTTTTTATTTTTGAGCCTTGGTTCAGCAGGGGTTAACCTTTTTGCACTTGGTGTATAAATAGTTCCCCCAAGCTGGTTCTAATTAGTCTATGATTAAGCGCCACTAGGGGGCAGGAAACATGTAAGGCTTGTGTTGTATGTCTCTACCCCAGTCTGGGGATCATGTTTTAATGATTTTTCAATAAATTTACATTTTTATATTTTACCAACTGAGTAGTGCCTGCTCCCTTCTGTGCCTTTCTGTGTATTTTTGTGGCTGAATCCGCCGTTGCTATGGCACTCCGGGTCCTCTAGGAAGCAGTTTACCTTTGATATTTTTTTCATTTGCACAGACCAGCAGTTTGACCGTGTTCCGGACACCCCTCCTATTTGTTCTCACTTGGATTCATCCATTTCTGGTTTCGGCACTCAGTGTCCACAGTTGCGATTTTGAAATGGCTTGCCTCCTTTCCTGCATTCAGTGCACCAACAGAAATTTCTATTGAGTGAATACACACTTTTACTTTTTTGTTGCTGGGAGTACATAATCATTGTATGTGTTGTTGACAACACCTTTATGAACTTAGCTATGCTCGTGACAAATATATAATACATCAAGAAACTTTGGCAACGCACAAATTATATATATATATATATATAGCAAAACAGGAAACAGCACTCTCTGGACTTAAGTAAAAAACAAGTAGTTTATTCAGTAACGTTTCGGGGAATGCTCCCCTTCATCAGACCAACAACATACAAGTGAGACAAACAGTATCTGATACTATGTTTGCATTCTTTTATCCACAGTGGGTTCATGAAGTCTGGTTGCTGATTGGCTGTAGGCTCTGCCCATATTTATCCTCCAGGAGGGGTGCCCAATGGGTGTACCCTTATTTAGGTTGTTTCTGTTATGTACATTAGTGGATGTTACTTTTGATGCACACCGTAGTGTTGACACATCACTGAGTGCTGGTGCTACTAACCTTGCACTACTGAACCCTGTTAGCACTAGTATTTTCTGTATCTAGGGGGATGGGACCTGCCTGTACTATGTATTTATTCACATTAGTTTAGGGGTCTCTTTTCCTTTATAGCGATCCTTATAATTCTGGGCCACCGGGCTCTAGCAAACCTGTAATCACAGCATCAGCCTGAAACATACTGTGACCGACATATCTTTTGACTTTGGACCCCTGCCCCCCTATCTCATAGCAAAACTGTCACTCACACAGGGATAGGGGCTTGTCCCAGACGGCCTATCAGGGACCTTGCCTTACACAGTAATAATTGACTGGGCATGGCTTACACGCATGCGCACACTTATAGACATCCTTTTTGTGACCCTGTAAAATTGCCTATGCACGGACAATAGGTGCCTTGACCGCAAGACCGGTGCTGACAGGTTAGAAATGACAGACGCATATACCCTTCTCATCGTGTATGTCAGACTGAACTAGCTGGGTTACGAGACCTAAGTGGGTGACTCCTGATATCTGGGTATTAGGGGTGTTGTACTATCTACTGCATATCCTGCTGCATTTATTACGTTCATGACCCGGACCCTTCCTTCCCTTAGTAGTACCTTGGGGCCCTCTTACCAGGCCATTTTAATAACTCTGTTTGTCCTGTGTGGGGGCTTGTCCTTTCTATCCTATTGGGTACCTAGCTGGAGCATTGGGGGCTGGACTGCGCCGGGTTTCCACGCATGCGCATATCCCTTGTTGTTCCGCTAGTAACTGTGCTAGATTCAGCGCAAGGTTGGTCCGATGCTGAACAGGGTGATTACATAGGTCGTGCTACACTTTGTGCATGTAATACGGTCACATCGTTTGAGGTATCTGTATAACGAGTTTGCTGCTATTTGCTTCTATAGCATTTATGGTACACATGACCCTTGACTATGTAGTACGGGTATTATGAGTTAGGCATTTACTATAAGTGCATTACGTGAATTGCATTTCAATATGATGAGGTGCCGATGTTTAACTAAACGTTTTTTCAACCCCTTTTTTCTACACATTCTTGTGTTCCTGTACTTAGCTAATAATATTGTGATATGTCTCTTTAAAAGGACACACTGCCACTGGGGTATTAGAAGTACTAATATACAGCAGGTGTATTATGTGGTAGGATGATGTGTTGATTTGCTAATTGACCTGATGCTAATTAACCATAATGATCTGGTTTCTTTGATGTCATTGTTGCATTGGTAAATGTATTTACTTTGAACTGGTTGCTTGGTTGCTATGGCAACCATTTTTGGCGGTTTTTTGCACTAGGGGGAGGGGTTTGTGTATGCTTAAATGTTTGTCTCACTTGTATGTTGTTGGTCTGATGAAGGGGAGCATTCCCCGAAACGTTACTGAATAAACTACTTGTTTTTTACTTAAGTCCAGAGAGTGCTGTTTCCTGTTTTGCTACATTTCAACTACTCTAGCACCCTGGCCCTTGGAGAACTGTTTGTGAGAGTGCAACTGACTCTTTTTGCCTATATATATATATATATATATATATATATATATATATATATATATATATATATATATATACACTGCACCAGCCTCTACTATTGTGCAACATTTATATATATTTTTCTGCTTCCTGTGACCTGTATATAAGTTGGTTAGTTTCCCCAGACATGGCAGGTTTTGACATAGATACAGCAGATGTGGTGTCCACTAACAACACAGTTGTAAATAAGAAATAGTCATTAAAGATATTTTTTACTTTGATAACAGACAATATTTTTTTTACAAAGTATTCTCAAGGGAAGACTATGGTGGATAGGAAAGTGAAAAAATTATTTTAAAAGCCTGCAACAATTATTAGTAATGGACCTAAGACTTATGTGGGATATTCTTGCTTTTAAAAAATACATTGAGTCTCAAAGGATCCGTAGAGGGTTTCGGATTAAAAAATAGCCATCCTTTGAATTTGAAGACTTGGCAGACATGGATTATTGGAACATTGCTCCCACTGAATGATCCATCAAATTGCTAAATATCCTAATAAGGGTTAAAGAAAAGAAGAGGACAAAATTACAACCAGACATAATGTTCAAACAGGAGGAGCTAAAACCCTTTAACCCCTTAATGACCACAGCACTTTTCCATTTTCTGTCCGTTTGGGACCAAGGCTATTTTTACATTTTTGCGGTGTTTGTGTTTAGCTGTAATTTTCCTCTTACTCATTTACTGTACCCACACATATTATATACCGTTTTTCTCGCCATTAAATGGACTTTCTAAATCTACCATTATTTTCATCATATCTTATAATTTACTATAAACAAAATTATAAAATATGAGGAAAAAAATGGAAAAAACACACTTTTCTAACTTTGACCCCCAAAATCTGTTACACATCTACAACTACCAAAAAACACCCATGCTAAATAGTTTCTAAATTTTGTTGTGAGTTTAGAAATACCCAATGTTCTTTGCTTTTTTTACAAGTTATAGGGCCATAAATACAAGTAGCACTTTGCTATTTCCAAACCACTTTTTTTCAAAATTAGCGCTAGTTACATTGGAACGCTGAAATCTTTCAGGAATCCCTGAATATCCATTGACATGTATATATTTTTTTTTTGAAGACATTACAAAGTATTGATCTAGGCCCATTTTGGTATATTTCATGCCACCATTTCACCGCCAAATGCGATCAAATAAAAAAAAAATGTTCACTTTTTCACAATTTTTTTCACAAACTTTAGGTTTCTCACTGAAATTATTTACAAACAACTTGTGCAATTATGGCATAAATGGTTGTAAATGCATCTCTGGGATCCCCTTTGTTCATAAATAGCAGACATATATGGCTTTGACTTTGCTTTTTAGTAATTAGAAGGCCGCTAAATTCCACTGCGCACCACACGTGTATTATGCCCAGCAGCGAAGGGGTTAATTAGGGAGCATGTAGGGAGTTTGTAGGGTTAATTTTAGAATTAATGTAGTGTAGTAGACATTCCAAAGTATTGATCTAGGCCAATTTTGGTATATTTCATGCCACCATTTCACCGCCAAAAGCGATCAAATTAAAAAAACGTAAAGTTTTTCACAATTTCAGATTTCTCACTGAAATTATTTACAAACAGCTTGTGCAATTATATCACAAATGGTTGTAAAGGCTTCTCTGGGATCCCCTTTCTTCAGAAATAGCAGACATATATGGCTTTGGCTTTGCTTTTTGGTAATTAGAAGGCCGCTAAATGCCTCTGCGCACCACACGTGTATTATGCCCAGCAGTGAAGGGGTTAATTAGGCAGCTTGTAGGGAGTTTGTAGGGTTAATTTTAGCTTTAGTTTAGTGTAGTAGACATTACAAAGTATTGATCTAGGCCCATTTTGGTATATTTCATGCCACCATTTCACCGCCAAAAGCAATCAAATAAAAAGAATTGTTCACTTTTTCACAAACTTTAGGTTTCTCACTGAAATTATTTACAAACAGCTTGTGCAATTATGGCACGAATGGTTGTAAATGCTTCTCAGGGATCCCCTTTTGTTCAGAAATAGCAGACATATATGGCTTTGGCTTTGCTTTTTGGTAATTAGAAGGCCGCAAAATGCCGCTGAGCATCACACGTGTATCATGGCTAGCAGTTAAGGGGTTAATTAGGTAGCTTGTAGGGAGCTTGCAGGGTTAATTTTAGCTTTAGTGTAGAGATCAGCCTCCCACCTGACACATCACACCCCCTGATCCCTCCCAAACAGCTCCCTTCCCTCCTCCACCCCACAATTGTCCCCGCCATCTTAAGTACTGGCAGAAAGTCTGCCAGTACTAAAATAAGGTATCTTTGTTTTTTGGGGGGTTTAATAGCATATTTACATATGCTGCTGTGTAGGATGCCCCCAACCTCCCTGATCCCCCCCAAACAGCTCTCTAACCCTCCCCTATGCCTTTTTGGGGGCCATCTTGGGTACAGGACCCAGTTTGCAGAAAATAAAGTGCTTTAATATTTTTTACCCGTTTTTTTTTTTTTTCTGTAGTGTAGCTTCCCCCCCCCACATACCAACCCAACACACCCTGATTTACAGCTTTTTTAATTTTTTTTTAACATTCCCCCCACTTTTATGCTACATACAGTACATTTTCTGTAGTGTAGCAGTTACCACCCGCTTCCTCCCCGTGCACGCGCCCCCCTCCACCCCCTCGTGCACTCTCGTGCCCCTGTGCATTCCCCCCCGGCTACCCCCGCCCATGATCCCACCCCCCTCCACATCACTGGGCCCATCGATGGCCGCCACCCACCTCCCAGACCGGCTCCCACCCACCAACGATACCGGCCATCAATGTACGGTGCAGAGAGTGCCACAGAGTGACTCTCTCTGCATCAGATGGCCAACGGATGTTATTGCAGGATGCCTCGATATAGGGCATCACTGCAATAACCGGAAAGCATCTGGAACAGGCATCGGTTAAGGGCAAGAAATCCATCAGAGATAAAGAAGATTATGAACAAAACAGAGTATATAATTGGGCAGCAGTGCGCCCTCAGCAACGTGAAAATAAAAACAAATATCTTAAGAACAAATCTCAGTCACAACAAGGACATAACAAAATGAATAATATGGACAATATTCCAAAATATATACTGAAAAAGAATCAAGAGAAAAGTTGTATTCAGTACATCAGAGGGAGAGTCCACAGAAGCTGAAAATTTCAACTCCAGTTTTTCTGCAAACTCCACTCTTTCTATCTCATCTTCTTCTCCCCCTTCTTTTCCCTCTTCTTTTTTTACAGGAAAGCTCGGGGGAGGATTCAGGAGAACGTCCATTGGTGGTCCGTCCGAAGACTCGCAAGACTACCCTACAAGAAAAAGAAGAAGACGCCAATGGAGAAAGGAGAGAAAAAGAAAAACAAAAGAAGAAGGTAAGGGGACATTAAATTTAAATTTAAATACTGTTGATAATAGCCCCCAATTAGAGGGTTTCAGCATTATCAACTTGTCAAAACATACCTTAACAGGTTAAAAATCAGTTTTATCCCAAGGCCTGAGGTTTGCTCCCACAAATTAATTCTCTAGTTTCAACACTTTACTGGATGTTAATAAATTCGTCAGAAAACTAGCCTTAAAATTTTTTTTTGCTATAACCAAAGAAAATGATGATGATTTGGAACAAACAGAAAGTGTTGAATATCATGACTCTCCCACTATGTCTCACTTACCTTTTGTAGATGACTGCACTTTAAAGAAGATTACGATCAAAACAGAGTATATAATTGGGCAGCAGTGCGCCGTCAGCAACGTGAAAATAAAAACAAATATCTAAAGAACAAATCTCAGTCACAACAAGGACATAAAAAAATTAATAATATGGACAATATTCCAAAATCTATACTGAAAAAGAATCAAAAGAGAAAAGTTCTTCTCCCCCTTCTTCTCCCTCTTCTCTTTCCTCTTGTTCTTCTTTTTTACAGGAAAGCTCGGGGGAGGATTCAGGAGAACGTCCGAAGACTCGCAAGACCACCCTACAAGAAAAAGAAGAAGACTCCAATGGAGAAAGGAGAGAAAAAGAAAAACAAAAGAAGAAGAAAAGGAGACATTACATTTAAATGTAAATACTGTTGATAATAGCCCCCAATTAGAGGGTTTCAGCATTATCAACTTGTCAAAACATACCTTAACAGGTTATGAAAAAAATCAGTTTTATCCAAATGCTTAGGGTTTGCTCCCACAAATAAATTCTCTAGTTTCAACACTTTACTGGATGTTAATAAATTCGTCAGAAAACTAGCCTTTAAAAAGTTTTTTTGCCATAACCAAAGAAAATGATGATGATTTGGAGCAAACAGAAAGTGTTGAATCTCATGACTCTCCCACTATGGGGCCCATTTATCAAGTTCCATTGGCCGCGAGTCTGCAGGGGGCGGCGTTGCACCAGCAGCTCTTGTGAGCAATGCTGAATACGGAGAGTGTATTGCTCTCCGCATTCAGCGATGTCTGTAGGACCTGATCCGCACTGTCGGATCAGGTCCGACAGACATTTGATAATTCGGCCTCAAAGTCTCACTTACCTTTTGTAGATACCTGCACTTTAAGCACCTTCAATGAATTGTACAATGGCTATATTCCAAATGACATGCCCAAATCCAAAAAACCCCCACAAAAAACAAGTCAGATTTCTACCCTATACAACATAGAGGTGCCATGCTAAATGCTTCAAGATGACATACTAGCCCTAAAAGCAGACATTAGTGACAATGCTCCACCCTTTAATCTGAAATATAAAGAATGTTTAGCAATCAAGTCTTTACAAGACAATCATGACATTGTGATCAAGAATTCGGATAAGGGTGGAAGCATTGTCATCATGGATAAAGATTTTTATTTTCAAGAGGCTTATAGACAGCTCTCTGACAATAACATTTATCATAAATTGTATACTAATCCAACGCATTTATTTAAAAGGGAATTTACATATTTGGTGCAGGAAGGTATAACATTGGGTATCTTTTTTCATAAGGATTTAAATACACTAGTTCCTGAAAACCAAGTCATTCCCATTTTTTATCATGTGCCTAAGGTGCATAAGGATTGTGAGCATCCTACAGGTAGACCCATAGTCTCTGGTATTGGCTCCCTATTTGAACCTATGGGAGCATGGCTAGATGGTATTTTACAACCCATTGCCAAGAGCCAGTTGAGCTACCTGGAGGACAGCTCACGCCTTCTAATGAGGTTAGAAAACATTGAATGGCACAATGATTTTTCCTGGATTGTAGTCGATATTTCATATTTATATACCTTTTATTCCACAATTTTTTGGGGTTAAAATTATTGAACCCTTTTTGAAAGAGACCTAGGCTTAGATGATATTCACAAGCATTAAATAGAAGATATTTTGAGGTATCTACTTTCACATAACTTTTTTCTATTGGATCACAAATTTTACCAACAAATCTGTGGCATGGGCGATGGGGGTAAATTTGCCCCATTGTTTGCCAATGTGTTTGTAGCCTGGTGGGAGCGTACTTATCTTTATAGTTCAATGAACCCCTGGTGCGAGGATATTGTTTTGTTTGTCTATAGATGACCTACTTTTCATAATAAAGAAACCGGTCAATGATCACTTGTGCCAGGAGTTCAGGCACTAGTTAAATGATAACCCCTTGGGTTTAAAATTTACAGGAGACATAAGTCAGACAGAGGTCAATTTTCTGGACCTTACTTTGCAGATCCTAGAAAACAAAGTATGCACAAAGACCTATAAAAAAAACCACTGCTGGGAACACCATGTTGCACACCACTTCGTAACACCCTAAGCATTTAATACAAGCAATACCTAAGGGGCAATTTATTAGACTTAGGAGGAGCACCAAGTCAGATGAGGTATATGAATTACAATCTACAGAATTGGAAAACAATTTTATTGAAAGGGGGTATAAGCAAAATTCTCTAGAAAAATGTTGTAAGGAAGTAAAATTATTTGCTAAACATGCTAATCAGAAACATCACAAAAAGGCAGAGAGCAATGATTTCACAGAATCTGTGGTCTTTACTACTGCATATTCTTCCCAATATGACAAGATTGTCAACATCTTTAACCCCTTAATGACTGAGGACGTGCAGGGTACGTCCTCAGAAAAAAGGCAGTTAATGCCTGAGAACGTACCCTGCACGTCCTCGGTCTGGAAAGCAGCTGGAAGCGATCCTGCTCGCTTCCAGCTGCTTTCCGGTTATTGCAGTGATGCCTCGATATCGAGGCATCCTGCAATAACATTTTTAAGCCATCCGGTGCAGAGAGAGCCACTCTGTGGCCCTCTCTGCACCGGAGATTGTTGGCTTACCGCGTTGGTGGGTGGGAGGCTGGTGGGAGGCGGGTGGTGGCCATCGATGGCCTTGGCGACGTGCAGGAGGGGCGGGATCGTGGGCGTGGGTGATCGGGGCGCGCACTGACGCGCGCGCGTGCACGGAAGGGCGGGGGCGGGCGCGTGCACGGGGAGGGAGCGGGTGGGAACCGCTACACTACAGAAAAAAGTAAAAAAAAAAATGCATAAAAAAGGGAATAAAAGTTTTTTTTTTATTAATCAATTAAGGTGTTGGGGTTTGTCTGTGAGGGGGGGTGAAGCTACACTACAGAATTTCAATTTTTTTTTAAAAAAAACACGTTTTTTTCTTGAAACTGGGTACTGGCAGACAGCTGCCAGTACCCAAGATGGCCCCCAATAATGCAGAGGGGGAGGGTAAGAGAGCTGTTTTGGGGGTGGATCAGGGAGGTTGGGGGCTAAGGGGGGATTCTACAAAGCAGCATATGTAAATATGCTAAAAAAAAAAAAAAGAACAAATTAAAAAAACCTTTTATTTTAGTACTGGCAGACTTTCTGCCAGTACTTAAGATGGCGGGGACAATTGTGGGGTGGGGGAGGGAAGGGAGCTGTTTGGGAGGGATCAGGGGGTCTGATGTGTCAGGTGGGAGGCTGATCTCTACACTAAAGCTAAAATTAACCCTGCAAGCTCCCTACAAACTACCTAATTAACCCCTTCACTGCTAGCCATAATATACGTGTGATGCGCAGCAGCATTTAGCGGCCTTCTAATTACCAAAAAGCAACGCCGAAGTCATATATGTCTGCTATTTATGAACAAAGGGGATCCCAGAGAAGAATTTACAACCATTTATGCTATAATTGCACAAGCTGTTTGTAAATGATTTCAGTGAGAAACCTAAAGTTTGTGAAAAAATTTGTGAAAAAGTGAACAATTTTTTTTATTTGATCGCATTTGGCGGTGAAATGGTGGCATGAAATATACCAAAATGGGCCTAGATCAATACTTTGGGATGTCTTCTAAAAAAAAATATATACATGTCAATGGATATTCAGGGATTCCTGAAAGATATCAGTGTCCCAATGTAACTAGCACTCATTTTGAAAAAAAGTGGTTTGGAAATAGCAAAGTGCTACTTGTATTTATGGACCTATAACTTGCAAAAAAAGCAAAGAACATGTAAACATTGGGTATTTCTAAACTCAGAACAAAATTTAGAAACTATTTAGCATGGGATTTTTTTGGTGGTTGTAGATGTGTAACAGATTTTGGGGGTCAAAGTTAGAAAAAGTGTGTTTTTTTCCATTTTTTCCTCATATTTTATAAAAAAAATTAGAGTAAATTATAAGATATGATAAAAATAATGGTATCTTTAGAAAGCCCATTTAATGGCGAGACAAACGGTATATAATATGTGTGGGTACAGTAAATGAGTAAGAGGAAAATTACAGCTAAACACAAACACCGCAAAAATGTAAAAATAGCCTTGGTCCCAAACGGACAGAAAATGGAAAAGTGCTGCGGTCATTAAGGGGTTAAACAACATACACACCTCCTCTTCAGTGACAATATCTTAAAACCATTTGATAAAAATTGATGCTTTGGGCCAAAGAAACCAAAAACTTTGGCACAAACTTTATCCCCCAACATGGTCAAAAGAAATAATACATTAATAATGGAATCTAGATGGCTAACTCACATAGGTAATTTTAAATGTGGAGGTAGAAATTGTCACACCTGCACTTCTATCCTTCCAGGTAACTCTTTTTCATCTAGTACAACACACCAAAAATTCAATATTGGCTTTTATGCAAGCTGCAGCACCCAATGGGTGGTATATTTGTTAACCTGTGGCTTGTGCAAAAGCCGATATATAGGTCAAACCTCCAGAGAACTCAGAAAGAGAGTAGGGAAACATGTCAGAAACACCAAAAACCGTTGCCTAGATTACGAGTTTTTGTCGGTAAGGCTGTGCGGGACTAACAAGCCTTTTTTTCTTCCCGCTCACTTAAGCCAACGTTGGTGTTAAGAGTTTTCTTCAAGCCGGCGTTAGCCTCAGAAAAGTGAGCGTTGAGCAAAATTTAGCTCCACATCTCACTGTAATACCAGCGTTGCTGCGTGGCTGAGCTGGCTGTAAAAAACCTAATACCTGCAAAAAAAGCAGCGCTCAGCACCTAATGCAGCCCGATTGTTTCCTATGGGGAAACAAAAGTTATGTCTACACCTAACACCCTAACATGAACCCCGAGTCTAAACACCTCTAATCTTACACTTATTAACCCCTAATCTGCTGCCCCCGACATAGCTGACACCTGCATTATGTTATTAACCCCAAATCTGCCGCTCCGGACACCGCCGCCACCTACATTATACTTATGAAACCCTAATCTACTGCCCCCAACATCGCCGATACATACATTACAGTTATTAACCCCTAATCTGCCCCCCCAACGTCGCCACAACTATATTAAATTTATTAACCCCTAATCTGCCGCCACCAACGTCGCCGCCACTATAATAAATTTATTAACCCCTAAACCTAAGTCTAACCCAAACACCCCCCTAACTTAAATATAATTTAAATACATATAAATTAAATTACTACAATTAAATAAATTATTCCTATTTAATACTTACCTATAAAATAAACCCTAAGCTAGCTACAATATAAATAAAAGTTACATTGTAGCTAGCTAGCTTAGGTTAGGATTTATATTTATTTTACAGGCAACTTTGTATTTATTTTAACTAGGTAGAATAGTTATTAAATAGTTATTAACTATTTAATAACTTCCTAGTTGAAATACAAATTTACCTGTAAAATAAACCCTAACCTAAGTTACAATTACACCTAACACTATGCTATAATTAAATAAATTACCTAAACTACCTACAATTAATTACAATTAAATTAAATAAACTAAATTACGGAAAAAAAAACCCCACTAAATTAAAGAAAATAAAAAAAGAATTACAAGAATTTGAAACTAATTACACCTAATCTAATCCCCCTAATAAAATAAAAAAGCCCTCCAAAATAATAAAATTCCCTACCCTATACTAAATTACAAATAGCCCTTAATAGAGCCTTTTGCGGGGCATTGCCCCAAAGTAATCAGCTCTTTCACCTGTAAAAAAAAATACAATATCCCCCAACATTAAAACCCACCACCCACACACCCAACCCTACTCTAAAACCCACCCAATCTCCCCTTAAAAAAACCTAACACTACCCCCTTGAAGATCACCCTACCTTGAGACGTCTTCATCCAGCCGGGCGCAAGTGGTCCTCCAGAGGGTCCGAAGTCTTCATCCTATCCGGCCAGAAGAGGACCTCCATAAAAAATTGACCTTGCATTCTATTGGCTGATTGAATCAGCCAATTGAATTGAACTTCAATACGATAATTGGATTTTTCCTACCTTAATTCCGATTGGCTGATAGAACCCTATCAGCCAATCGGAATTCGAGGGACACCATCTTGAATGACGTCATTTAAAGGAACCTTCATTCAGTGTTAGGACATTGGAAGAAGAGGATGGCTCTGCATTGGCTGGATTGAAGATGGACTCGCTCTGCTCCGGTTGATTGAAGATAGAAGATGCCGCTTGGATAAAGACTTCTGCCGCTTGGAGGACCTCTTCTGCCCGGATTCGAGGAAGATTTCTAGCCGGATCGGATGAAGACTTGTGCCCGGCTGGGTGAAGACGGCTCAAGGTAGGGTGATCTTCAAGGGGGTAGTGTTAGGTTTTTTTAAGGGGGGTTTGGGTGGGTTTTAGAGTAGGGTTGGGTGTGTGGGTGGTGGGTTTTAATGTTGGGGGGGTTGTATTTCTTTTTTTTACAGGTAAAAGAGCTGATTACTTTGGGGCAATGCCCCGCAAAAGGCCCTTTTAAAGGGACACTGTACCCAAAAAATTTCTTTCGTGATTCAGAAAGAGCATGACATTTTATGCAACTTTCTAATTTACTCCTATTATCAAATTTTCTTAATTCTCTTGGTATTTTTATTTGAAATGCAAGAATGTAAGTTTAGATGCTGGCCCATTTTTGGTGAACAACCCGGGTTGTCCTTGCTGATTGGTGGATAAATTCATCCACCAATAAAAAAAAGTGCTGTCTAGAGTACTGAAACAAAAAAAAGCTTAGATGCCTTCTTTTTCAAATAATGATAGCAAGAGAACGAAGTAAAATAGGAGTAAATTAGAAAGTTGCTTAAAATTGCATGCTTTTTCTGAATTACAAAAGAAAAAATGTGGGTTCAGTGTCCCTTTAAGGGCTATTTGTAATTTAGTATAGGGTAGGGAATTTTATTATTTTGGGGGGCTTTTTTATTTAATTAGGTGGTTTAGATTAGGTGTAATTAATTTAAACTTCTTGTAATTTTTTTATTTTCTGTAATTTAGAGGTTTTTTTGTACTTTAGTTATTTTTAGTTAATTGTATTTAATGTTAGGTAATTGTATTTAATTAATTTAATTTATTTAATGATAGTGTAGTGTTAGGTGTAATTGTAACTTAGGTTAGGATTTATTTTACAGATAATTTTGAATTTATTTTTGCTAGGTAGCTATTAAATAGTTAATAACTATTTAATAGCTATTGTACCTAGTTAAAATAAATACAAACTTGCCTGTAAAATAAATATAAATCCTAAAGTAGCTACAATGTAACTAATAGTTATATTGTAGCTATCTTAGGGTTTATTTTATAGGTAAGTATTTAGTTTTAAATAGGAATAATTTATTTAATTAGAGGAATATTTATTTAGATTAATTTAAATAATATTTAAGTTAGGGGGGTGTTAGGGTTAGGGTTAGACTTAGGTTTAGGGGTTAATTCATTTAATATATTGGCGGCGGTGTAGGGGGGGTAGATTATTGGTTAATAAATGTACTGTAGGTGGCGGAGGTGTAGGGGGGGCAGGATAGGGGTTATTAAATGTAATGTAGGTGGCGGAGGGCTCCGGGTGCGGCGGTTTAGGGGTTAAACAATTAATTTATTTGCGGCGGGGTCCGGGATCGGCAGGATAGGGGTTAATAACTTTATGTAGGAGATGGCGGGGTCCAGGAGCGGCGGTTTAGGGGTTCATATATTTATTATAGTGGCGGCGGGGTCCGGGAGCGGCGGTTTAGGGGTTAATAAGTATAAAGTAGGTGGCAGCGGTGTAGGGGGGCAGATTAGGGGTGTTTAGACTCGGGGTACATGTTAGGGTGTTAGGTGCAGACACTTCCCATAGAAATCAATGGGGTATCGGACAGCAGCGAACATGAGCTCTCGCTGTTGTCAGACTCCCATTGATTCCTATGGGATCCGCCGCCTCCAGGGCGATGGATTGAACACCAGGTACGCTGGGCCGGAATAGTGGCGAGGCGAGCGTACCTGGTTGTTCTTTGATAACTATCAAAAGTAGTCAGATTGTGCCGAACTTGCGTTCGGAACATCTGTAGTGACGTAACCATCGATCTGTGTTGGACTGAGTCCGGTGGATCGTAGGCTACGTCACTAGATTCTACTTTTACCGGTCTGTAGGGCTTGATAACTATCAGCCTCGCCACAAATACTCTGCGGAATTCCAGTGTATTTGCGTTGACGGCTTGATAACTAGAGGCCCTTGTCTCTATTTCACATTTATTTCCTTTCAGATTAGTGAAGGGAGATCAAAGTGATTTAATATAAAGCATTAGTGGTTATATATCAGTTATCATATACATACATTAAAGTGGTCTGTTAAAATTTCCTTTCCCCCCCTCACTATCCTCAGGGTTAAGTACCAACTATGTATATATTTTCTGTGCAACATGTTTGCTTTTTTAATTTTCACTATGTTTGTGTTTTTTATTTTTGAGTCTTGGTTCAACAGGGGTTAACCTTTTTGCACTTGGTGTATAAATAGGTCCCCCAAGCTGGTCCTAATTAGTCTATGATTAAGCGCCACTAGGGGGCATGAAACATGTAAGACTTGTCTTGTATGTTTCTACCCCAGTCTGGGGATCATGTTTTAATGATTTCTCAAAAAATTTACATTTTTATATTTTACCAACTGAGTAGTGCCTGTTCCCTTCTGTGCCTTTCTGTGTATTTTTGCAGCTGAATCCGTCGCTGCTACGGCACTCCAGGTCCTCTAGGAAGCAGATTATCTTTGATCATTTTTTCAGTTGCACGGACCAGCAGTTTGACCGTGTTCTGGACACCCCTCCTGTTAATCCTGGAATGACCATTGGTCTTTTTCCAGTGTATGGTTAAATCATTGGACACCACTAGATTATCAGTCTTGCAGAACATGTTTGACTGGTTTGTTTTTAGTTTTCTGCATGCCATTTCTTTTCCAAGTTGGCAGGTATTCAACAAAACTGTCACGCACATAATTTGAGTCAGTAATGATCACAAATTCATGAATACCGTGTTCAATAGCCATCTCAATGGTTTTTAGAACAGCAGTTAGTTTTGCAACTTGACTGGATCTTGGTCCAATGTTGAAACCTACAGAAATGTTTGGGAATCCATTTGCCCCAGTTATACTAATGCCGGCGACTAGTCTGCACTCCTTATTAATGGTGCATGGTAAGAACAACCATCAACATATACCCAAGGTAATGTTTGACAATGGTCCTCATTGTAGATTTTATACAGGGAAACCAATTGTTCCTCCAGCAAATCCTCTACTAATAACTCTTCCCCATGTATATGGTTAATACATCACCATCTAAGGAGATATTTGCTATCTTTCCAGGTGAAATTTTAAAAGTATTACCATCAGAGCCACTTAAAGGAGTCTGATCATCTATTTGTAGGATAGTGATTTCAGGTATAGAGTAATTCCTGAAATGAATCTCCACAGCATCTGGCTTCTCTTCCACCACGTGACAGTTATGTTGGGTGTGAGATATACCGGACCGCTCATAATTAATAGGCCTTTTTACTTGTGACTAAATTACATTATTTATGCAATCAATTATGGTCCTTAATCGCTTTAGGAGATCACTACCAATAATTAAACGATCAGTTGGCAGATCCCCTATAATGACAGGTTGTCTTATTACCCTGTTCCCCAGCCTTAGTTTTAACCATGCCGTACCGTAGACTTTGAGAGAGTCACTCCCAACACCTATTAGTGAACCATCAAATTATTTTAGTTTAGGTTTGTGGGGTGTTAGCTAATTTAGCTGTGTGTAGTACCTGTGGGATAAAATAATTGCCTGAGATCCAGTATCAATTAATCCCATGATAGGCTTAGCAACTGAATCCTGGAGCTCAGCTAATACATAATATCTCCCTGCAGTTTCTACCATTTCACACATAAAGTTAGCATGCTTACACAATTGGGGGCTTTGCCACGTTTTACCTATATTCGCCACGTTACCTGATGCAGAAGAATTTTCATTCTTAACAGTCCTTTCCTCTGTAATAGGGTCATCAGGGTTCCTGTGTACTGCATCTGTGGGATTAAGGTTAGGAGAAAACTGCAAAAGAAGAGATTTATTAGAGCTTCCCGGCTGAGGTTGCTTGTCATCACAGCTAAACCGTCCGTTCCTGGTCTGTAGCGAGAGAACATGATTAGTACCATTATTGACATTTATCATTTTATTTGGTATATCTCTCCCCTCTCAGGTAATATCACAGTATTTATGACTCTGCCTGTGGCCCACTGCTGGCCACTGGCTGTACCCCTAAAAAAGGATTATTAGTGTGCTGAGCCATCAAAGCTTGACTCATATTAGTAAATAGTATACATAATTGACTTAACTGTGTACTAAGTTGGCCCACTTGACTACACAAGCTCTTTTTACTAATTGGACCAATTTTTTGATATCCCAGGGTATCGATTCCTGGATCCTTGGAATCCCTCAGAATCATAGCTATTGTTCCTATTTTGACGTGGTTGCCTTTGGGGTTCAACTTGTTCAGCGTTAATGTCTTGGGGAGCACTATTTACTTGGGGTGTCTGGTTACCCTGAGATTATTATCGCCACTTCTGGTATTTATTTTTATGGGGGTACTGATTACCTTGTGGGTATTCATCTCTTTGGGGATAACTCTTTATCTGGGTATGCCCTCCATTTTGAGTATATTCTCTCTGCACCTCTGCCCGTGATGGGGAGGGGCAGAGTTAAAACTGGGGAAGGCCTGTTTTCTCAAGCCACTTCCGCATAAGTTCTTTTTTTAGACTCCAAATTGAGGGGGCTAGGTGACACCCTAGTTTCTGCCACAATTTTGGGGCTGGGCCTTGGTTTCCTTTTAACCCCCTGTTCACCGGACTGCTGAATAGAGTATAACTTTGTACTCTGTTTGATCAGCCACTCCAATGAGCAATGCTTCATAAAATAAATTCACAAACTCTGAACTTTCAAATATGGGGTAATCTTCGGCCATACTATAGGCACTTTTTAGTACAGAAAGGAATTTTAAAGGGCTTTGATTGGCACTACATTTTAAACCGTATACAGCTATTCTCACATCGGTTTTAGTGCGATATTGCCTAAACTTCTTTTTGCACTGATTTTTTGTTTCACTCCAGGAATGAATATTCATATCCTTTAGTGAAGAAAAGAATAAGTGATGTTTACCCTAAAATACCCAGGGCAGAAATTCAATTTTTGACTGCTCACTAGTAACATTCATTATGGATAACGTATTTTCATAGTTCTCTAAGTGGTCAATTATAGAAGTGGTTCCTTTTTGGAAAATTTAGATACTGCATTCTTTAAGAAAGTAATTATTTTAGGGGTGTCATATACCTTATTAGACATATCTTGGGCTTTCCTAGGGACCTTATTTTTGGGGCTTGAGTGCCCCCTATCTGCCTTATATTTACTATGCGGAGACCCCCTACGTACATTGGTACTACGTAGGCTATTTGGGTAGCTGGCACCGCCCTCTGACTCACTACTAGAGCTTCCCCCCTCATCTGAAGTATAGCATTTCCCTGAATTTATAACATGAGGTGACTGTCTATTTGGGAATTGTATTTATGACACAATAGGGGTCCTTTGTTTAAATTCTTCCCTCATGTTCTGCAGTTCATTTCTCATCAATTCTTTAAGGGATTTAAAATTATCTGCATTATCCTTATTGCTAATAGAGGGGTTTCCATTATGATGATACAGCTTTTTAAACCACTTAACTCTCTTTGGCTTTGAGCTATTAAACTCTGGTTTTATTTTTGTAAGGTGGCCACGTTTTGGGCAAACTCATCAATTTTATCCTGGACTCGTTCTGCCTCTTCCTCATCTAACCTTAAAGAATATTTTTCACCCATCAGTTGCTCCAATTGTGAGTTCTTTACTTCAATCTTATTGTACATTTCATCATTCACATAGTGGAGCAGACCCCAAGTTTTGAAAATTATTTTGTTGCGTTTTATCGGTTTCTGAGGTCGGCCAAATTTTAACAGCCCTTGAAATGTTTCACTTTCGCCACACCATATATTATTTGCAATATTTTTGGATTAAGACTTAAGCATCTTAATGTAAGCGCCTAATTCTCCCTTAATGCTTAATCTATTTTTAAGGTGAGTAATGGTTTCTGTTTTAAGCGTTTCTGCCTGACTAATGGGCAATTCTGGGGAATATATTTCAATACTATGTATAGATTCAATTGATTCACTTCTAGTAACAGACATTATTATTTTGGCTTAGTATTTGGTTAAATTTAAAACGCTAACATATTTTTGACCAACAAGATAAAAAACATTTTAAATTATTAATATTCATTTTGAAATATTAATATTAAAAAAAAAATTTCTAAATTAATCTTCAAAAAAATAATAATAATCTCTATTTACTTCAAATATGTGTAACCAAGAAGAAGGGGGGGTTGGTCTTTTTTGGTTATAGCACACACTACTCATGTCGAGGGAGATCTTAGCTGACATCACATATCAAAATGTATTTGATACATACAGTATGTAGTTTATGTAATGCTATTCACAGGTACCCTGACATTATATATATATATATATATATATATATATATATATATATATATATATAGCCAAAGCAAAGAAAGTGCACTCTCACCCAAAAATCTATCTGACAGGATGCCAGCAATTAAATACATTCGAGAATTGAAGAAAGCACTCACTGGTCATTCAAATAAGTGGCTTTATTACTTGTAATGTTTTGGGGACACACTCCCCTTCCTCAGAAATATGTATTTAAATGCATGAATAAGTATTTACAGACATATATACACATATAAACACATAAATACATATTTACACCCTTAAAACATGTATATTAGTTCATTGGAATCCTTTGCAGTTTAGTAGATGAAATCATGAAAAATTATTTTTATGCAATATCATTTTTAATAAAAGTTTTAACTATGTATTTACTGTAAATATTTTCAAATTCCTATGTTCTGCACATAGCAGAATATGTTCGAAGTATTTATAAATAGATATTCCTGTATGTATCTGTATATATCTATACCTATATATAATTATATATATATATATACATATATATATATATATATATATATATATATAGATAGATAGATAGATAGATAGATAGATAGATAGATAAAATCAATGTAAATATTTGCATAGGAAATTAGCACATCTAGGCACAGCTATCCTAAGCTGTGTTAAAACAGTATTATTTTGAAGCAAAAAAACTGAGAATTTGCATATCTAATTTGCATAACTTACCCAGAATTCTCTTGTGCATTGGTAACATTGTATATGAGTTATTTCTGGGGGAAAGCAAGCAGGGATACTTGCCTAGATGTGCTAATTTCCTATGCAAATATTTACATTGATTTAATTTTGAGACATGGAGGATTTTAATTTCATTTCCCACCATAATTTTAATGAATTTTATATATAGATATAAATATATATTTGTGCAAAAAAAAATCAGATATATATAGAAATATTTTTAATGAATAAATAGAACATATTCTTTTATGTGAAGAAAATTGGAATGTGAAGTATTCATATTTTCATGTTGGGTTAGCGCACTTGAGAATATGAGATCAGGTTTGCATGATAGTTGGGCTTTTTTCCCTATTTGTTTCTCTCTATTTGACTTCTATGGGGGAATACATGAATGTGCACGTGATAGTCTAACCAGTTTTTTGCGCTCATTGGGTTAGCAATCAAACTTTACTTTCAACTCATAATAAAAGCGCAACCCGACGGGTGCAAAAAGCTTTATTCTAGTGCAATAAACACTTGAGAATTCAATAATGGGCAACCCAAATAATTTTCCAAAGATCCCATAGCCTATTAAGCACTAAGATTCAACTCACACAATTGGCTATAAAGACCTCACCATAAATATATGACCACTTTTTGTGTCATTAGTTTACAATGTAACAATTAATCAAGGAATTTAGGGAACACCTCAAACAATGTGCCTCTGTATATATCATTCTTCACAAATGAAGAGTTCATTAAATTAATAAACACATTATTGATGTCTCAGATAGTGTGCTTATTAGTCTGTCACTTGTCACATCCACTAGAGAGATAATAGGTTATTGCAAGTTTACACGCACTGTAAGATGAAACTGGCTGTGAGTATATTGGACCAGATAATGAGTGGAGCACTAACAGTTACAGGGGTTTCCGTGCGTTTCTTTTTTTGCTTGTATTAAAAGTTGAAAATTAATGTGATCGCGTGAGTGCATTTGAATTTAACGCTTGTCGGGATAGCGCGTCCTCAGAGCTTTGGTTAACTGTTTTGCAAAACAAAAAAGAGTCACAAAACGCATAAAAAATTACATCACCACCAACATCGCTGACATCGCCGCTCCTCACCATTTTGCTGAGGCGGGGGGCCCTATTTTGAGTGTGCCTATAAAGGGCAGACATTGCGCTCACTAAAACTAAAACTAGTTTCTGTATAGGCACACTTCAAATATTGACAAGTATTACAATTGATGGAAAGGTCCACCCAATTGTAAAAAGAATACACTGGTAGCACTCCTATTTCTTCTAAATGTTGTGTTAATATGGGTAGTGTTTCATGTAACTTTCATTCACAGACATGAATTAAAACATAACAACTTTTATTGGTATATTTAAAAAGGGGTACATTTTTTAAAACAACACCCCAAAACTATGTATACAATGATCTGCCGCTTTTGCAACAATCTAATTATGGCTATCGGATAGCTTGGTACCTAAATACTATATCACATTATGTATTGTGATATTGTAAGACCTTAGATTCAACCATCAATTTATATCGTGGTTGTGGATATAGTGTATAACAGGCTGAATTGTATTGTGATTAACACTTTAAATAAATATTGTAAGGTAATGGTTTGTGTGTTATGCATTTAGCTTAACCACAATGGTTACATATAATAATCGCTAGATTTATAGTTAGCAATCCTTTTGCAGCGTTTTATATAATCGCTACTTGGTTGGTAGCATTGTGTGTCAAGCTCGTTTTTTAATTAGAGATTCTTTTAGCAGCGTTTCGTTAAACTACACCACATATATGCTTTTGATCCTACACGTGGAAATAATACTGAAAAGCAAACATACACATTGGCCCGTATAAATCAAATACTATAATTTTACACCCTTAAAGTATACCATTATTTGGCATCAATAGTACTGATATTAAGTATTGAGTTAACCACCTGAGATTATTATCATAAAGTGGTTTGTTATTCGTTTAGCTTGACCTCAGTTATAATAAATTTAAGATGTTGTAATTCTTAAAAATTAAACAACTAGCAACTATGTTGCAGCATGGTGTGTCGTTAGCAATTTGTGTATCAAATTATCATACTAGTATAATTGTTAACGCTAAATTCTCTGGCTGCTAATGTTGCAAGCATCAGCTAATATCCATAGACAGCATTGTTTGTCAGTTTCAAGCTATCTTGCTTGCATTTGATATATAGACTATAGTGAAATGTTACACTTTGAATGTGCTAATGTTCACAATCACCATTGACTCACACAGTTTAAGTTAAATAATGTTACCATTACATTGATTCCATGCTGTAATCGCCAACTGATTTATAAATCCAACCACTACCTTACGTTGTTATATAAACAATTCCATATAATACGAATGTATCTTTACTTTGGGAAGCAAGCTTCCTAAGACCTTGTAATACCGCCAAGCTAGTATGCGCATTGGCCAATATTGTGCAAATACTATAGCATATTTTATCTTAACATATATAAAACATGTTCTGAGATTAATTTAAAACAACACAGAGAGCCCCATAACTCTCCCTCCTGCCCTTGACATGTTTCGCCTGAGTGGCTTTTTCAAAAGGGTGAAGCACGTTGGCCTCTGCAGGATTTTATAGGCTGTGATGTCTCACGAGATTTCGGTGACTGACCTCACGAGATAAGTTCAATCTTGAACATATCATAGGCATCTTAATTCATTATGTCCTATTGTTTATACTGTCAGATTTATGTATCTAAATTTTATTAGTTAGTATAGAAATTTGTATGCACAGAATCGATTTATGTCATAAGCACTTACTTAATTTATTGAAATTACGGTTTCCCATTATTATAGCGATGTATTGTTACAATCATCAGGGAATTCTATATTTAAATCAATAATGTTGTGGAGATCCTCATCTCATTCAAATGTTCCAATGACAATGAGCTTGTTTACTTAAATGCGATGGATACTATTGGCTACTTGGGTTATGTTTTACCATCTGATTCCATTTTGCTTCTATATTTCGGTCAGCTACATACATTTCCCATATACCTTGTGCTAGTTGTAGTCTGTATTGGAGAACATACTAAACAAAAACTTGAAATATGGTGTGTAAATTAGTGTACAAATAATTCCTAATGTGACCCCCTAAAAAAACACATGGTCCCCTTGCTTAATTAAAATTGAGTGATGACTTTGTATTAATTATGGTGAACTTGTAATATTCAGTGAATATTTGCCAATTTGATAATATTGGATTCAAACGTGTCAGTCTGATGTTGAAAATATTCTACATTTGTGTCAATTATAATATCACCCCTAATGTATTAGGGTTATCATTACTTTCCCTGTGTGTAGAGTTGGATTGTGATACTCTGTGTCCCCATTATATCCCATCATCCCAATTACATAAATTTAGCTGATGCCTTTTATAAATATGAAAAAAAATTATTGTTTTCATTTAACCCCCTGGGTTGTACAGTGTTGAGCAAATAGATCCATTTTGTTTCTGCTTTTAATAATTCATTTTCTAAATTGCCTCCTCTTATCCCCATTTTAATGTGTTGGAGACAACAACATTTCAATTTGTTTGTTTGGCTTTTATGCACTTGGAGAAAATTTGCTGCTTCACTTGTGATTATTTTTTAATGTGCTTTTTTATCTTTCTCAGCATTTTTTATATTTCTTAAATGTTCTTCAAGTCTTGTACGTAATTTCCTTGTTGTCATACCAATATATAATAAATTACACTGGCATGACAGTGCATATATTACTCCTTCCATTTGACAATTGATATAGGAGCTTATTACATGTTTTTTCTGAAATCTGTCTGTTACTGATAATGTTGTTTCCATATAGTAGCTACTACATTCTCTACATTTTGTGATAGTGCTATGTTTATTTTCCATTTGGAAATGACTTTGGCTAATCATTGTTTGATTTCAAATTTGTAGATCTTCTATAGCCTATTTGGATTCTATCTCCAATAATATCCCTTATACTAGAGTCAGTGTGGAGAATGTGTATATGTTTTTGTAAGATATTGTTGACCAATTGAATACTTGGATTGTATGTTAGGATCAATTTTGTTTCATTAGCAGGGGTTTTTTCTTACTGTAGCCCCTATCTACCAATCTCTTTGTGAGTTCCTCAGCTCTTATTTTAAAGGTATCATCATTTGAACAATTTCTTTTCACTCTTAAGAACTCATCAATTGGTAGAACTTTTATGTTATTTGGTGCATAAGCACTCAAAGAGTGTAAAATACTGTTTGTTGCTGTTTCTTTTTGATAGATATCTGTTTGAATTCGACCTTATTTATTCTTAATAATTTTAAGATCTAGAAAGGATAGCTGATTCAAACTCATCTCCAATGTGAGTTTAATGTTAACAGCATTCTTATTAAGAACTGAAATGAATGTTAGTAATTTGTATTTTGGCCCCTCCCATAGAAAAAATATGTTGTCAATGTATCTGATCCATAGGGGAATATGTGTAAATTCACAAAGATCATCAGAAAACACCATAGTTTTCTCCCACCACCCAAGAAAAAGATTTGTGTATGTAGGAGAACAGGCTGTCCTTATCGCAGTGCCTCTGATTTGCAAGAAGAACTGTTTATTAAATGTAAAATAATTGTGATGTAGAATGAATTTGAGAAGTGTTAGAATAAATCTATCATGTAGATTTTCTTAATGTGAGGCTAAGTTCAAAAAATATTTCACTGCTTCTATTCCAGTTTGGTGATTTATACTGGTGTATAATGATTCTACATCTACTGTACATAACCAAGTTGTTCCATCCCCAGTTAAATTTTCAAGTTGATTCAGCACCTCCATTGTGTCTCTTACATATGAGGGTAGAGAAATCACAAATTCTCTCAATCTTTGGTCAATGTACTGACTTGCTTTTTCAGTTAGATTGTTTATTCTGGACACTATGGGGCGGCCTGGTGCTATTTTTGTGGATTTTAGGTATTATATAAAACTTTGCCACTTTGGATGATCTACTGTTAGGAATTTAAATTCCTCTATGGTCTTGAAGTGCTTCTTGTATAATTGAGTTATACACTTGCAAAAAGCCTTGTGTAGGGTTAAAAGTTAGCTGTTTATAACAAACTGTATTCAATAGTTTTTTTTTTTGCTTCTCTCATATACATATCTAGGGGCCAAATGACGATGTTTCCTCCTTTATCAGAGTTGCGAATGATTACATCATTCCAATTTTTCATTTCTTCCAGTGCTTCTTTTTCTTCTTTTGATAGATTGTTTGTGGGGCAAGTTACATTTTGTGATTTCCTCACAGACTATTTCTTTCATGTAATTAGCAAGAGTCCATGAGCTAGTGACGTATGGGATATACATTCCTACCAGGAGGGGCAAAGTTTCCAGAACCTCAAAATGCCTATAAATACACCCCTCACCACACCCACAAATCAGTTTTACAAACTTTGATTCCTATAGAGGTGATGAAGTAAGTTTGTGTTTGTTTTTTTATGATTTCTTCTATGATAAGCGCTTCTAAGCATTCTGAAGACCAATTCCTCTCAGAGTACAGTGTTTGTCATAGGGATGTGAAGAGTATCGCTTTTTGATTTTATGGTTTTCCTCATGGGAAATCCTTTCAAGGGTTCTCTGTTATCGATCGTAGGGATTTATCTCCTACCTCCCTTTTCAGATCGATGATATACTCTTATATACTATTACCTCTGCTGTTAGTTTTCAGTACTGGTTTGACTATCTGCTATATGTGGATGGGTGTCTTTCGGTAAGTATGTATCATTATTTAAGACACTCTCAGCTATGGTTTGGCGCTTTATGTATTAATATAAAGTTTTAAATATATGTATTTTACTTATATTTGCCATGAGTCAGGTCTATGTGTATCTCCCTTTGCAGTTTAAACAGTTTCAGTATAGGAATCATGTTTGGGAAGTTTATTTAAAACATTTTCTTACTTGGGGTTCAGTCTTTTTCTAATTTGACTTTCTTTTTTTCGCGGGCAAATCTAGGCTTGCGAGGGCGCAAAATGTTGTTTTTTATTGCGTAATTTTTGGTGCAAATTTTTTTGGCGCAAAGTTGTGCCTTTGATGGTGCAAATTTCGTCATTTCCTGCGTCTTTGTTGACGTTAGTTGTTTTGGCGTGAAATCACGTTTCTTATGACCTGAGTTGTGTCATTTCCTGGTGTTAGTTTTGCGCCAAAAAATTGTAACTTCTTTTTGAGTAATGTGTCATTCTTGTCGCCAAATTTTAGTTATATTACCCCTCTCCCTCTATTGCTCGCTGTTTTCATGAACTTTGAAAGCTATTATGCCTGCTTTTGTTCTTCTCTACTGAAACTGTTACATTGTGGAAATTGAATGTTTCTTTTTCTGTTACATTTTGCGAGATGTCTCATTCTGATCCTGACTCTGATGTTACTGTAGAACACAATTCTACAAAGCTAAGTGTGTTCTTTTCATTTTTTTAATAATTATAATAATAATAATAATTTAATAATCGCACCTTTATTAATAGCAAAAAATAATAAAAAGTCCACAAGTAAAATAACAAGCCAGGAGTCAAAACCAGAGCTGGTAGTCAGACGAGCCGAGTCAGGAGCCAAAGCGAATAGTCAGACGAGCCAGAATCAGGAACATGGAAAACAGCAGAGTCAGGAACAAGCCAGGGATCAGGAACCAGGAAGGACGTCAGGCAGCCAGGTAATACACAGGAACTCTCACAAACAGGTCTGAGACAACGCAAAGTCAAAGCATACTGAACAGAGGCCCTTTAAAATAATAAGTGATGACATCACAATTCTGAGACTGCATCCTGTCTCACATGGATGATGCACACCAGTCTGGCCATAAAAGGAAGTGTAGGAAATGAGCAGCATCCCCCACAATGCACCATAGTCAGGAAGAGAGGTGAGTAAAATGGCTGCCAGCAGCACATGGCAAACAACAGGGAAAAAACCCTGACAAGAATAACATTTACTGTTCTTTACATATTCAGTTCATGTACTTGATTTCATCTGCAAACATCACATGTTGTTGCTTATATCATTAAAGGTTATGACTGCTATTATGCCTTTAAGTAAACTTACCAGGTCTTTTCAAAATTGTTAAGATTTATTTCATTTTGTTCTGACTGACATCATACTTAAGTTTATTCTACTGATGAAGGTTTCTTTGGCTCAAAGGATCCTGTATCAGACAGTTTGTTAAAAATTCTCCTTATTTTTCATTTGAACATTTTTTGTTCTTTGTTAAGGAAATTTTTCTATTTATAGCTTTTAGTAGTCTAGTCCTCCTATTAACTATCAGCTAGATTACAAGTTT
Source organism: Bombina bombina (assembly GCF_027579735.1). Classification (NCBI taxonomy): domain Eukaryota; kingdom Metazoa; phylum Chordata; class Amphibia; order Anura; family Bombinatoridae; genus Bombina; species Bombina bombina. The sequence goes on along the minus strand of NC_069499.1, from coordinate 555,188,955 downwards.
TGTGTTATGAGTGAAAAAGCATCGTTATGCTTCATAATGATGCTTTTCCCCTAATGCCGCTATTCTATCTTCATCTATCCGGCGCGGAGCTGGTCAATCTTTAAGACATCCGGCGCGGAGCATCCTCTTCTTCCGCAACAGCCAATATGATTTTTTCACCTTTAATTCCTATTGGCTGATAGAATTCTAATCGGAATGTAAGGGATGCCATCTTGGATGACGTCACTTAAAGGGAAACTTCATTCTACAGCAGCGATCGGAAGAAGAGGATGCTCCGCACCGGATGTCTTGAAGATGGACCCGATCTGCACCGGATGGATGAAGATAGAAGATCCTGTCTGGATGAAGACTTTTGCCTGCTTGGATGAAGACTTCTGCCGGCTTCAAGGAGGACTTCTGCCCGCTTGGATGAAGACTTCTGTTGCCTGGATGAGGATGGATGTCCGGTCTTCGAAAACTGTAAGTGGATTGTCGGGGGTTAGTGTTAGGTTTTTTTTAAGGGTTTATTGGGTGGGTTTTATTTTTAGTTTAGGGTTTGGGCAATGTAAAATAGCTAAATGCCCTTTTAAGGGCAATGCCCATCCAAATGCCCTTTTCAGGGCAATGGTTAGCTTAGGTTTATTTAGATAGGTTTTTATTTGGGGGGTTTGTTTGGGTGGGTTGTGGGTTTTACTGTTGGGGTGTTTGTATTTTTTTAACAGGTAAAAGAGCTGATTTCTTTGGGGCAATTCCCCGCAAAAGGCCCTTTTAAGGGCCATTGGCAGTTTAGTGTAGGCTAGGGTTTTTTTTTATTTTGGGTGGGCTTTTTTATTTTGATAGGGCTATTAGATTAGGAGTAATTCATTTTTATTTTTGATAATTTCTTTTTTTATTTTGTGTAATTTAGTGTTTATTTTTTTTGTAATTTAGATAATTGAATTTTATTAATTTAATTTATTTTATTGTATTGTGATGTTAGGTTTTAGTGTAAGGCAGGTTTGGTTTTATTTTACAGGTAAATTTGTATTTATTTTAACTAGGTAGCTAGTAAATAGTTAATAACTATTTACTAACTAGTCTACCTAGTTAAAATAAATACAAACTTACCTGTGAAATAAAAATTAAACCTAAGCTAGCTACAACATAACTATTAGTTATATTGTAGCTAGCTTAGGTTTTTCTTTACAGATATTTAGTTTTAAATAGGAATTATTTAGGTAATAATTGTAAGTTTAATTTAGATTTAATTTATTTATATTAAAGTTAGGGGGGGTTAGGGTTAGACTTAGGCTTAGGGTTACTTTAGGGTTAGGTTTAGGGGTTAATATATTTATTTAGTGTTAGTGATGAGGGAGGCCAGAGGTTTAGGGGTTAATAACTTTAGTATAGTGGTGGTGAGATTGGGGGCAGCAGATTAGGGGTTAATAACTGTAATGTAGGTGGCGGCGATGTTTGGGGCAGCAGACGTGTTTTTTGTGTTAGGTTTAAACGTAACTTTTTCTTTCCCCATAGACATCAATGGGGCTGCGTTACGGAGCTTTTGTTTCTGCGATCGCAGGTGTTAGGCTTTTTTCTAGCTGACTCTCCCCATTGATGTCTATGGGGAAATCATGCATGAGCATGTCAAAACACTGCTTGTATTTGGGTGAGGTATGGAGCTCAACGCAACCATATCGCCCGCACAAGCCGGGTTTTACAAAACCTGTAATAGCAGCGCTATAGGGAGGTTAAATACCGCTTTTGTGGCAGTCGTTAATTTCCCTATAGCGCTCAAAACTCATAATCTAGCTGTAAATTAATAATCCTTTTTCAAATCTGGATTTTAACATTTTTGCTTTGAGGTTTTTTACTATTCAATATACTATCTGTATTATATTCTAGAGAATGGTTATTCTGATTCCCTCTTGGGACTGTACTAATATTTCTATGGAAATTGGTACTTGTTTTCAGGATTCTTTAGAATTTGAATATAACCTTAGTAGAGCATATTCACGTACTGTTTATATTTTTAGCTCAGCTTTATCTGTGGCTGACATTACTGTTCTCTCAACCTTTGTTGAACAGTTAGCATAAGCAGTTTCAGATTTTTAAGTATATAACTCTGTTTATTTACTTTAGATGTATTCATTTAATTATGTTTACTATATTTATTATTATGATTTCAAATATATTTTATCATCTCTATCTTGTTAGGATAATAATTTGTTTGATATCTCTTATCTCCACTATTTCTGTAGGTTTAGAGTTTTTTTCTGCCCTACTTTTAGTCCGGTGATGTAGATCAGTTGGTGAATGTCCTGACTAAAACGCTTGTTCTAGATCCAAGGATTAATACAGCCCTTTGGCCTTTGAGGTCAATTTATTGTGTACCATTTATTTGGGTAATAATAACTACTGTTTTTATCAGCTGCTAATTTGGTTAACTCTGAGTGTAAGCTTTGAAGAAGCATTTTTTTTCTATCCTTCTGGGATATAATTCTAGTTATTAGACCGCATGAAGGTGCGGTTCTCAAACCAATCCTTCTGGTGGGGGGCAGATTAAATTGTTTTTGGATTAACTCAGTCCAAATTCTATATTATTCTTAGGGTTTGAATAGATTTTTAGAATGAGACCTCCTATGGGAAGAATCTTTCTTTCTTAGTATACTCTGTGACTTTTCTTTTTGTTGAATCCCTCATGAATCAACTAGGTTGTGTTTCTTCAAGACATGGTTAGAGGATTTAATTTACCTAAGAGTTTTGTGATTCCTCAGACAAGGGTCACTTCTTTTTGGGTTTCTAGATGGATTCTGTGTTCATGTCTTTTTCTTTATCGGACAAAAGTCAATTGTAAGTGGCGTTAGCCAGTCTAACTTACAGTCTAGAACATTTCTTTCAGTGGCTATGTGCATGGAAGTTTTAGGTCTCATAATTGGAGCATCAGGCGTGGTTCCCTTTGCTTGTTATTCATCTGAGATCTCTTTTTGCTTTGCATACTGAATCAATGATACAGGGATTTTTTTTTTTTATTTTTTTTTTATTGAGGTTGCAAATAAATGAAACAGGCATATAATAACACATTTTCAAAAGCAAATGAAGAACACAACAAAGATATACAAGGTAAATGTCAGGATAAAGATACAAATAATAGCCTAGTTAAACAAAGAAAAGTGGACCTCAAGTTTCTTTTTTTTTTTTTTTTTTACCCCCTAAAATGTATAAATTGTCAGAGAAAATGATTTCCCGCAATGAAAATTAGAGGTCACTCTTGGACCCCCTAGAGGAAAATTTAAATCAAGATGGTGAATGTCAGGGGAAAAAAACAAGATAACAAAGTGGGCCACTTTTGGACCCCAGATGGAAACTATTATTGTGTGAAACATATCTGCTTAAACAATATAATTAGAATATCAACATAAGTACAAGAATGTATGGGTTAAGGAGATACCCAAAATAATCCAATATAGAACTAAATTGGCTGATGGCATATTGACATATACACAGAAGATGGCAAAAGTATAATGTGCTATATAAAGAACAAGTAGCTGGGTAAAGCTGTACTACTCTATATGTGATAGCAGTAATTATAGTATAGGTCCATAAGGGAGAGGTTCAGGTTATCAACTAAAATGCTGAACTGGAGCTAAGACATTCAATGTAGACTACGTGCTGGCTATTAGGTATGAAAGGGTACAGTTAATTGTCCTGAATAACAGCGGCACTAACAGAGAGACCATCATTGTACTGTCACAGTATGATCACATGGGGTCTGACTTAACCAAATGGCTAGGAATATTAATGTTAATAATATGTAGGGTGCTAAAGTCTCATAACAAGAAAACAAACACTGATCCCCTTTAATCCACTGCCCTACTATAGTCTACCCTGTAATAAATGTATACTCTTAAACAATAGGAATCAGCTTTGCACGGCTTGTAAATTATTATGTGATAAAAACCAAAGGGGCTCATAGTGAGGCACTTTATTTAGTCCCTTAGCACGATATTGTTTAAAGGGGCATGTAATCAGTTATTGTGGTTAGTCACAAACTAATAGTCTATTAGTTCCTTGTCCCTACAGATCCCTAGCGTCAATCCTAAAGAACATTAGTACAGTGTTAGAAACCCGTCTACTAAGAGCAATGCTGAGGCTGAATGTAACTTGCCGTCGTTAGTAGCATTAGCTCCCTCTCAGATGACTATCTAACAAAGGCCACAATTAATATGAATGCAAATCTAATAACATATGAATTAAATAATAAGTTTTGTCATGAAACGTGAAGGGGGATATGGAAATAGGTATGTAAGGGCATTTTTCTATATTGAGAGCATAGAAAAAGTCAAGGTGGGAGTCTCTGTGTGGAGCGCAGTCTTAAATCCGTAAGCAGGCTGCCTACTGTAAGAGTTACTAATTGATCTCCCACCTCCATAGAAACAAAACATCTAGCCGACTCCAGCTCGACCTCTTGTGTCCATGAGTCCCCGGTATCATGAAAAAATCAACATGCACAGACCTCCGGGATCTCTGTTAGATAGCGCTGCAATCAACAGCTGTTCATAGAGCAATATGGGCAAGGATAATGTTTCCCCATCTATAGAGTCCTTAAGCAAGAATCTATACGTAATTGCCATAGTACGATCCTGACATGAGAGTCCTCCAGACACAGGAAACAAATGGTAATTCACCTCTGTTGCAATAAATCTGTATAGTGTGACTTTGTTGTAGGTATTGATGTCTCAACCGCTCTCCTCCAAGGCAGACTCCCCTCTGTAAATAAATCCCACTGTGATGTTAGAGAACCGGTCCTCTGTACTTCAGTCTGGCCAGCTGATGATGATGGTGGTGTATGGGAGACCGGCACATGCCGGGAGTAAACAGAGTGATCTGCGAGTCCCATTGTAATGACGGGTGTACTCTGGAAGACCTCGCAGTTAGTCTTGAGCAGCTGAAGTGGTCCGAATTCCCCTGTTGTGTTCGGAAGGGTCGGGGAAAGCTGAGGTACATGTTGCTCTGACTCCGAGATCTCCCCCGCTGGTTCCTCAGCCCTTACCACAATGTCTGGGTTTGTTAATTGAACCGTAAACAGGACTTGGCATAGTTGTTGTTCCAGTTCGGCAAAATGGCGCTGAATGGAATCTTTTATCTCCCCTTCCCATTTATCGAGTGCAGCCATGAGTTCCTTAGTGGTAGACATGTTGACATTCAATGACATGAAAGGAGAGCAAAGAACTGTCCAGTTATAATCAAACTGGTTTGGTGACCCAGGATTCTGGGGGGTATAGATGCAGTAACCTCAACCACACTGGCAGTCAGATGTACAAGGCCTCTCAACCTCGCGGCTAGTCGCAGTGAAGTTAGCTGAAGAGCATAGGCAGGTCCGTGTTATGCTAGATATCCCAAGATTCCTCCAAGATAACACAAGGCAGTTTAGCTTGATTTTGTCAAGTGGAAATAAGTAAAAGTTAGGGACTAAATCAAGAAAAAGCTAGTTAAGTCCAGGAGCTCTTCACACACACGTCCTGCCGCAACAGCTGTAGGCTCCGCCCCCCGATACAGGGATTGTTTTTAGATATCACAGTTGTTGTTTTTTTAAATCTTCTCTCTCTGTTTTGGTGATTAGTCTATTATTTTATTCAGTCGGCCTCCTTTTGTTCATCCTTCCTGGACTGTATTCTTAATGGATTTAAGTTTTACAGGTTGGGGAGCTGTCTGAGGGTCTTTTGACAGCACAAGGGGTTTGGAAACTTCAAGAGGCAAGGTTTCCAATCAATATTTTAGAACTCAGTGCTATTTTTTCAGAGCTCTTTCAGGCTTGGCCTCTTTTAGGAGAGAACTTTTTAATGTTTTGCTTTCAGACAGACAATATCACAACTGTGGCATATGTCAATCAACAATAGGGACTCGTAGTTCCTTAGCAATTAAGAAGTATCTTGAATACATTCTTAGATGGAATTCATCTCCTGTCTATTTTCTATGATTTTAGACATTTGGGATGTAAATTATCTCAGCCGTCAGTCTTTACATCCGGGAGAGTGGTGTCTCTATACAGATGTCTTTTCTCAATTTCCCAGATACCTTTTCAGGTCCAGGGATCCTCAGGTGGAGATGGTGGATGCATAAGCAGTGTCTTGGTTTTGCAACCTGACTACATCTTTCCGCCTCTGTTTTTTTCTTCCAAAGGTGATTTCCAAGATCATATTGGAACAGTGTCATGTGATTCTGAAAGCATCAGCATGGCCTCACAGGTTTGGTATGTGGATCTTGTTCGAATGTCCAGTTGCCATCCTTGGTCGCTTTCTCTTTGGCCAGCCCTCTTGTTTTAGGGGCTATTTTTCTATCAGGATCTCAAATTACTAATTTGGGGGTATGGAAATTGATTAGTGTTTAGTCATAGAGGTTTCTCTAACTCAGTTTTTATCGCTATGTTTCAGGCTTATAAGTCATCTCAAGGAACATGTATTATCAGGTTTGGAACACCTATATTTTATAGTGCTCTTCTCATAAATTCTCTTGGCATTCTTTTAAAATTCCTAGGATTTTACAGTTTTTCAGGATGGTTTGGATAAGTTAGTCTGCAAATTTTTTGAAGTGACAAATCTCTGTTCTTCATGTTTTATTTTCTAGAAAGCCTGTTTAACCCCTTAATGACAACTGACCTACCAGGTACGTCATGCATTAACAACCAGTTAATGACAATAGACGTACCTGGTACGTCAGTTGTCTAACAGAGTGCTGGAAGCGATCGCAATCGCTTCCAGCAGCTCTCAGGGTATTGCAGTGATGCCTCTATATGGAGGCATCCTGCAATACCTTTTTAGAAGACTCCGATGCAGAGAGAGCCACTCTGTCACCCTCTCTGCACCGGTAGCGATGGTGCTGTTCGTTGGTGGGTGGGAGCATAACAGGGAGGCGGGTGGGCGGCCCATCGCTACCCGGCATCCGGTTCCTGTAAGTGCAATGTGCACGCCGGGTGCCGGGAGCGTGCGATTAGCTGGCCACTGACACCAATGAGGAGGGAAGAGGGGGGAAAAAAGATTTTAAAAAAATAAATATATAAGGATCTGGGAGGGGGAGGGGGTTGGGGTATTGTGGGGGGCTGCTACACTACAGAAAACATTAATAATGGCAAAAAGAGAAAAAAATACTTTTGTTTTTGGGGCAAATTGGGTACTGGCAGACAGCTGCCAGTACCCAAGATGGCGGCAATTAGGTAGGGGAGAGGGTTAGAGAGCTGGGGAGGGGATCATGGAGGTTGGGCTAAGGCAGGGGTCCATCACAGCTAAAACATTTTATTTATTTTTTATTAAAAAAAAGAAAAAACTCCTTTTATTTAGTACTGGCAGACTTTCTACCAGTACTTAAGATGGCGGGGACAATTGTGGGGTGGGGAGGGAAGAGAGCTGTTTGGGAGGGATCAGGGTGTGGGATGTGTCAGGTGGGAGGCTGATCTCTACCCTAAAGCTAAAATTAACCCTGCAAGCTCCCTACAACCTACCTAATTAACCCCTTCACTGCTGGGCATAATTTACGTGTGGTGCGCAGCAGCATTTAGCGGCCTTCTAATTACCAAAAAGCAATGCCAAAGCCATATAAGTCTGCTATTTCTGAACAAAGGGGATCCCAAAGAAGCTTTTACAACAATTTGTGCCATAATAGCACAAGCTGTTTGTAAATACTTTCAGTGAGAAACCTAAAATTGTGAAAAATGAATTTTTTTTTAATTGTTTGCTCGCATTTCGCGGTGAAATAGTGGCATAAAATATATCAAAATGGGCCTAGATCAATACTTGGGGTTGTCTACTACACTACCCTAAAGCTAAAATTAACCATGCAAGCTCCCTACAACCTACCTAATTAACCCCTTCACTGCTGGGCATAATTTACGTGTGGTGCGCAGCAGCATTTAGCGGCCTTCTAATTACCAAAAAGCAACCCCAAAGTCTGCTATTTCTGAACAAAGGGGATCCCAAAGAAGCATTTACAACCATTTGTGCCTTAATTGCAGAAGCTGTTTGTAAATAATTTCAGTGGGAAACCTAAAGTTTGTGACAAAATTTGTGAAAAAGTGAACTTTTTTTTTTATTTGATGACATTTGGCGGTGAAATGGTGGCATGAAATATACCAAAATGGACCTAGATCAATACTTTGGGTTATCTTCTAAAAAAAAATATATACATGTCAAGGGATATTCAGGTTTTCCTGACAGATATCAGGGTTCCAATGTAACTAGCGCTAATTTTGAAAAAAAGGGGTTTGGAAATAGCAAAGTGCTACTTGTATTTATGGCCCTATAACTTGCAAAAAAAGTAAAGAACATGTAAACATTGGGTATTTCTAAACTCAGGATAAAATTTAGAAACTATTTAGCATAGGTGTTTTTTGGTGATTGTAGATGTGTAACAGATTTTGGGGGTCAAAGTTAGAAAAAGTGTGTTTTTTCAATTTTTTTTATAGGAAATTATAAGATATGATGAAAATAATGGTATCTTTAGAAAGTCCATTTAATGGCGAGAAAAAAGGTATATAATATGTGTGGTTACAGTAAATGTGTAAGAGGAAAATTACAGCTAAACGCAAACACAGCAGAAATGTAAAAATAGCATTTGTCATTAAGGGTAAGAAAATTGAAAAATGGTCTGGTCATTAAGGGGTTAAACTTCCTGATATTCACTATTTTGTTCAGGCTTTTGTTGGTATCAAGCCTGTTCATTTATTAATTTCTCATTTTTGGAGTCTTATTTGGTTTGAAGATTATCTACTTTCTTGGAAAGTGTTGTTTCTTTTGACTATCTCTTCTGCTACAAGAGTTTCTGATTTATCAGCTCTCTCATGTGTGTCTCCTTATCTAATTTTTTCATCTAGATAAGTTTTTTTGTGGACTTATTTTTTTCCTAAGGTTGTGAATTTGAACAACATTAGTAGAGAAATTGTTGTTCCTTCTTTGTGTCCTAATCCTAAAGAATTCTTTGAGAGTTCTTTACATCCTTTGAATGTGGTAAGAGCTTTATAATTCTAAATCAAGGTTACTAGGATTTCAGAAGACTTCTAGTCTATCTGCTGTTTTTCTGGTTCCAGAAAAGGTTAGGAAGCCTCTGCCATTTCTTTGGCATCCTGATTAAAGTTTTTGTTTTTTAAGGCTTATTTCGAGGCAGGGCAGGCTCCGCATCAGAGTTTTACAGCTCATTCTACTAAGTTCAGTTGCCATTTCTTGGGCTTTTTCAGAATGAAGCTTAGGTTGATCAAATTTGCAAATCAGTAATTTGGTCTTCTTTGCATACTTTTATTGTTTTTACCATTTTTATGTATTTGCTTCTTCTGAAGCAGTCTTTGGTAGAAAAAGTTCTTCAGGCAGCTGTTTCAGTTTGATTCTACTGCTTTTGATTTACGTTTTTTGAGAAAAACTTAATTATTGTGTGGATTTAATTTTTCAGTGGAAATAGCTGTTATTGTATCCCTCCCTCTCTAGTGACTCTTTTGTGGTCTTCCACATCTTGGGTATTTCTATCCCATACGTCACTAGTTCATGGACTCTTGCCAATTACATGAAAGAAAACATAATTTATGTAAGAACTTACGTGATAAATTAATTTCTTTCATATTGGCAAGAGTCCATGAGGCCCACCCTTTTTATGGTGGTTATGATTTTTGTATAAAAGCACAATTATTTTTCCGGTTCCTCTTTTTGTATGCTTTTCTACTCCTTATTTTATCACCCCACTACTGCTATTTATTAAACTGAATTGTGGGTGTGGTGAGGGGTGTATTTATAGGCATTTTGAGGTTTGGGAAACTTTGCCCCTCCTGGTAGGATTGAATATCCCATACGTCACTAGCTCATGGATTCTTGCCAATATGAAAGAAATTAATTTATCAGGTAAGTTCTTACATAAATTATGTTTTTGTTGTAGATCTCTACACAGGAGGCGTTATTAATAATGGGGACATATTTAGATTTGTTTTTCAGATGATCTCTCCAATTATTGATCTTATTTTATTCATTTTCAGATAAGAGATCTTCCATTAATTGTATCGTTTGTAGTACATCATTCGTCCAAGTATCACTATCATTATAATTTCGATTGTTCTGTTTCTTTAACAAGATTTTTCTCAGATACAGATGTATATCCTTTATGATTTCAAATGTACTTATTTGTCCTGTCAGACAAAAGGATAATCCTCTTGTAAGTACAGACATATGATATTCAGATAGTAATTTTTGGGAATGATTCAATACCCTTATGGATTAATATGCAGGGTTGAGAATGGACTCGGTGTCTTTTTGTATGGTTTCCATTTTGCCCCCTGTGTTTTCACTTTGTCTTTTCCTTTAGTTGTTTTTTTGTTTGCCCCTTCCACCTCTCCTAGTATGGTGTCTGTTGCTCTTATGTCGGAGTCTAAAAAATCCTTGCATTTCCTTCTAGTGCTCATCATGTTAGTTACTGATGTGGAGGGTGTGGGTGTAGTTATTTCTGTTTCAGTTGTCTCTATATCCTCTAAATCAGTGTCTGATATATTACTTTGCACTATATTTACTGTTACTGACCGGTTAGTAATGTTTCTATTTGTATTTCTTCTCCATTTATATACCCTCTTTTCCTGAAAATCATGAATATCTCTTCTTAACTTTGAGAGTTTGAGTTGTTTGACTTCTGTGTAATAAGCTAAAGTCCCACACTAAAGAAGAAATATGTGACCATATGTGGTCGACTTACCGCGTCCAGTCCTAGGGAGGGGTTTTCTTCTGTGGTTGGTCTGAGGGCTGTATCCTGGTTAGCGGTAATCCGCAATCCTCGTCTGTATGCTGATTTTCTTTTCCTAGGCCCAGAATTGAGCTCCTTGGCTCCGCCGATGCCAACCAACTTGAACCCCCGCCCTCCTCAGATGCGTGCGGCTCCGCCTATTGGTCAATGATCTGGGACGTCATCTCCCGGTGAGTATACCATCCAATCCACGGGAGGGGGAGGGGAGGAGGCTGACAGACCTCAACTGTCCTCTCCGTTAGGGATACGATAGTTCAGATAGATAAAGAAGGACTTGTAAACCTGGGTTATTCAAATAAGAACTTATCTCCCTTTCTCTCTATATAATAATTTGGATGAATTCACTCCAACTTAATAAAGTGTCAAACCATTTGCTGCACTCTGTCTAAATTTTATGTATCAATAATTTCAATTATTTCAGAATTTGATATACGGGGACTGTTGTAAACATAGGGAAGAGTAGCAAAGCAACAATGAACTGCGGTATATTATTATGAAATTTTATAGAAAATCAGTTCGAATCCCACTGTTTTACTTTGCTAGAGGTTCCATAGTATACAACCCTGTAGTGCCATGTTTATAGAATAAGACAATAGCTCATTCAAAAATGGCCCTATTTAAAACACTTAGACACTTCCAAGATCGTACTACTCAATACCAATAATTAATCAAGTCAAATTGAAGACCAGAACACCTTCAGGATTAAACTCAGCCTTTGACTTGATTAATTATTGGTATTGAGTAGTACGATCTTGGAAGTGTCTAAGTACAACATAAACACATATTTCTACTGTTTTAAATAGGGCCATTTTTGAATGAGCTATTGTCTTATTCTATAAACATGGCACTACAGGGTTGTATACTATGGAACCTCTAGCAAAGTAAAACAGTGGGATTCGAACTGATTTTCTATAAAATTTCATAATAATATACCGCAGTTCATTGTTGCTTTGCTACTCTTCCCTATGTTTACAACAGTCCCCGTATATCAAATTCTGAAATAATTGATATTATTGATACATAAAATTTAGACAGAGTGCAGCAAATGGTTTGACACTTTATTAAGTTGGAGTGAATTCATCCAAATTATTATATAGAGAGAAAGGGAGATAAGTTCTTATTTGAATAACCCAGGTTTACAAGTTGCACACATGAATTATGTAACATGTATGGTTTACAAACGTTAGATATGAGACAAGAGTTTATTATGATTATTATCATTTAATATATGTAATATATACATATATTTTTTATTTTTTATTTCTTGTTGTCCACCATATATGTATATTTTTGGCTGTTACATTCTATGTAATTATTTATTATTTTTCTCACGTATTATTGTTTTGTACATACACATACACTTTGGCACATTTTGCATGTCCCACCTGAGAACCCTTTACATGTTTCATTTCCATGATAGGATGTTCAAATTAAGTTATATGGGCTGTATTAATCAGTATTACTATCAGCCCAGCATAAGGTGAATTAGGGGGTTAAAATTGTACCTGCAGCTGTCAATTGTTAATAGCTCTGGATTGGTCCAACAGATTGTCCAATAGGAGGAAGGTTAGCCCTAGAAAAAGGGCGCTTGTTTTTAAGTTTTAATCAGCTAAGACTACGGCAACATTGCCGAAACGCGTCAGCTGTTTTCCTACCTTCACATCCTACTGAACAATCAGCTGCTGCCAGCATTATCGGAGCACTCTTCATTTACCACAAGTTGCTGTTTTTGTTTTACTATTTTTTCGAGTGCTTTTATAACAGCGTTATTGGTGAAATAAACGCTGATCCACACATCCACTGGTGCTCCTGTCCTTCTTTATCTATTTGTTTGACTTCTGTCTCATATTTGTCTAGCTCTGTTTGATACTCTTTATATCTTTTTTCAAAGTCTGTTGAAGATTCAAACTCTTTCAGTTGATTATTTTGTTCAGTTATCAGTTCTTCTAACCTTTTGTGTTCAGATTTATCATGTTTGATTAAAATATTAATTAATTTACCAGAACATTCTGAGAGTGCATCTTCCCATTCTACTGTTAAGTTGGGGTCTTTGAAGTCAAACGCAGGGAACAACTGCAATCTGAGACCTCTTGGTATAATTTTTAACTCCTGATATTTATTAAAGAACCTCTGATTCCACCATAAGTTATCCTGTTTATTAATATTACGATGTAGTTCTTTAAGTAAGATTTCCATTTGGTTTTTATTATTACCTCCTTGTGCTCCTATGGAAACATCAAATACCATGTCAAGATCTGCCATCCTTTTTTGATTTCTAGTCTCTCTATCTCTTTCCCATAAATTCAGCATTGTATCAGATTGAACTATTAAGAAACACTTATGCTAAATATTATGATAATTTATTGTTATTGTGTTCTATTGGTTGAAACCTAGCTAAACTAGGTATAGTACTGAATACAAAAAGAAAATACCAATGGCACCACCTATAGGAATTCTGGTCATCCATAATACATTTTTAATGTCAATCTAATACATATAATTGATTATATATTGTTAATATGGCTGGAGGATGCTGTGTATTGATACAAAATTTAACAAGTATTACAACTGATGTAAAGTCTCACCCAATTGTAAAATGAATACACTGGTAGCACTCTAGATTCCTATTCCTTCTAAATGTCATGTTAATATGGGTAGTGTTTCATGTAACTTTCATTCACAGACATGAATTAAAACATAACAACTTTTATTGGTATATTTAAAAAGGGGTAAATTTTTAAAAGCAACACCCCAGAACTATGTATACAATGATCTGCCACTTTTGTAACAATATAATTATGGCTATCAGATAGCTTGGTGCCTAAATACTATATCACATTATGTATTGTGACATTGTAAGTCCTTAGATTCAACCATCAATTTATATTGTGGTTGTGTATATAGTGTATAATAGGCAACGTGCGTAGGGATATTGAATTTTAACTTCTCAGTCGGTTTTTATTGATGTCCTGCCAGGCACTGTAGGGAGTTGTGGCATGACGGGGGTGACATCATCAAAGGAGATTAATTCCTGCTTGATGGTGTCAAGGACCACCAACATCTTGTCATGGACCACCAGTGGTCCATGGACCACTGGTTGTCGACCGCTGGTCTATTGTATCTATGCGAAGGGGGAGTAATTGACAGATATTTTAAATCCCCATGGTGAGCAATATTACATTGGGGGGTAGTTATCAACGTGTCAACTTTCCTGCCTTCACCGGCCCAATACGCCCGCCTAAGCTCGCCTCACATCGCCGCCCCGGACCTGAAAAAATTTGCCTAAGTTATCAAGTAAAGCTGTCAAAAAGCCGCGGGGCGATGAGCAGCGGACTGTGAGAGTTATCACTTATCCGATCTCGCTGCTCTTCGGCTGTTTGACAGCTTTCTTGCTAGCCTGTCACTAAGCACTCACACTAAACTACACTGTTCTACCCCCTATACCGGCGCCCCCGGAGCCCCCCGCAACTAAATAAAGTTATTAACCCCTAAACCGCTGCTCCTAGACCCCGCCGCAAGTCTTATAAATGTATTAACCCCTAAACCGCCGCTCCCGGACACCGCTGCCACCTACATTATACCTAGTAACCCCTATCCTGCCCCCCCTATACCGTCGCCCTCTATAATAAAGTTATTAACCCCTAACCTGCTGATCCCGCACCTCGCCGCAAATAAATAAATAGTTTAACCCCTAAACCGCCGCTCCCTGAACCCGCCGCAACCTATATTAAATTTATTATCCCCTATCCTGACCCCCCTACACCGTCGGCACCTATAATAAATTTATTAACCCCTATCCTGCCCCCCCTACACCGTCGCCACCTATAATAAATTTATTAACCCCTATCCTGCCCCCCACTACACCGCCGCCACTGTAATAAAATTATTAACCCCTAAACCTAAGTCTAACACTAACCCTAACACCGCCCTAACTTAAATATTAATTAAATAAATCTAAATAATATTTCTATTATTAACTAAGTTAATCATATTTAAAACTAAATACTTACCTATAAAATAAACCCTAATATAGCTACAATATAAATAATAATTATATTGTAGCTATCTTAGGATTTATTTTTATTTTACAGGTACCTTTAAATTTATTTTAACTAGGTACAATAGCTATTAAATAGTTATTAACTATTTAATAGCTTACCTAGCTAAAATAAAGAGAAATGTACCTGTAAACTAAAAACTAACCTAAGTTACAATTACACCTATCACTACACTATACTTTAATAAATTATTCCTATTTAAAACTAAATACTTACCTGTAAAATAAACCCTAAGATAGCTACAATATAATTAATAATTACATTGTAGCTATCTTAGGATTTATATTTATTTTACAGGTAACTTTGTATTTATTTTAGCTAGTTAGAATTGCTATTAAATAGTTATTAACTATTTAATAACTACCTAGCTAAAAGAAATACAAAATTACCTGTAAAATAAATCCTAACCTAAATTACAATTAAACCTAACACTACACTATCATTAAATAAATTAAATAAATTAACTACAAATAACTACAATTAAATACAATTACATAAACTAACTAAAGTAAAAAAAATAAAAAAAGCTAAGTTACAAAAAAATAAAAAAAATAAGTTACAAACATTTAAAAAATATTACAACAATTTAAGCTACTTACACCTAATCTAAGCCCCTAATAAAATAACAAACCCCCCCAAAATAAAAAAAATACCCTACCCTATTCTACATTAAAAAAGTTCAAAGCTCTTTTACCTTACCAGCCCTTAAAAGGGCCTTTTGTGGGGGCATACCCCAAAGAATTCAGCTCTTTTGTCTGTAAAAGAAAAATACAACCCCCCCAACATTAAAACCCACCACCCACATACCCCTAATCTAACCCCCCCTTAAAATAACCTAACACTAATCCCCTGAAGATCATCCTACCTTTCCCACCGATGGAACTGAAGAGGACATCCGGACCGGCAGAAGTGATCATCCAAATCTTCCATCCGATGAAGTGATCCTCCAAGCGGCGCTGAAGAAATCTTCCATCCGGGCGATGTCATCTTCCAAGAGGCGCTGAAGAAGTCTTCTATCCGGGCGAGGTCATCTTCGAAGCCGGGTCTTGAATCTTCATCCCGCCGGCGCGGAACATCCTTCTTTCCCGACGGACTACCGACGAATGAAGGCTCCTTTAAGGGACGTCATCCAAGATAGGAAAAATCTGATTGGCTGATTGAATCAGCCAATCAGATTCAAGTTCAATCCGATTGGCTGATCCAGTCAGCCAATCAGATTGAGCTTGCATTCTATTGGCTGATCAAAACAGTCCAGCGGATCGAAGTTTACGTCACAAAATTCTACTTTTGCCGGTCTCTAGCCTTTGATAACTAAGGCGAATCAGCCTCGCCACAATTCCAGCGTATTTGCGGAATTCCAGTGTATTTGAGGTTGACGGCTTGATAACTACCCCCCATTGTCTCAACACACTATGATATTTGTAATTATTGCAGATATTCCTCACATGTTCTGACCATCTGTGACTAAGTCTTCTACATGTACGCCCTATATATTTCATGCCAGATTTGCATGACAATAAATAGATGACATACGAGAAAGCGCATGTAATGCGGCTGGTGATGGGAAAGGTAGAATTTTGATTACAACTGTCTGGGAATTTTGTCTTTCCTTGTGTAATAAGCTTACACATTTTACAATTCTTTGATCCACATCTAAAGAATCCCTTCTTTGACAGTTTATTAAGAGCTGCATTCTATTTATTCTTCCTTTTATTACAATAAGGTATTATAAAGTGTTTTACTATTTTACTGGGAGTCATCTGATTTTTCAGTGTTGGTCTTTTAAAAACTATTTTGGGTTTATCACCAATCAGTTTGGCCAAAATTGAATCCTTTTTAAAGGGACAGTATACTGAAAAATAGTTTTTCCCTTAATGTGTTTACAATTGCTTTTTTTACCAACTGCAGAGTAAAAAATGTATGAAAATTAGTTTTTTAAGGTGTTTTTGTGTATATTAAAGCTCTGATTTTGTGTTTTGAAGCCACAACCTAATAAAATGGGTTGAGCTTGTAGATATAATAATATCTCATTACTGTATCACATTGTGTACATATACCTGCTTCTTTATCTTATATCTGTCCATAAAACAATCACCAGTACTTGGAGAGAACAATGGAAAATCAACATTTTATTACCTTATCTCTGCTATATCCCACTGGGAGTGTAATTTCTTCTGCTGGCTGTGTTTACAAAGTTTATCTATAGCTGGGACCTGCGGCCACAAACTTTCAGAATAGGTGGGGATGCCACATGCTAAATCAACTACCGGTATTTAAAATGCAATATAAGGGTAAAGAAGCTACTTGTAAACAATTTAATACTCTCCAGCAGGTAAAGTGGATCATTGGGAACAAATTAAAGGGGAGAACATTTTTGAGTAAACTGTCCCTTTAAGTATGGACTAATTTTTACTAATTGCACTTTTTATTTCCCTATGATGGCTATTAAATTGGGTTATAAACATCATTATGAAGGAGTGAAAAATGATATGCTATCAATAAAAAATAACTTTTATTTCCAAAAAGTTAAATTCCAGGAGGGAACACAGAGAGAAACAGATGGGAGCAGCACCACTGGTTTACGCATTTCGGCTGACTGCCGTAGTCATAGCCTAAGGTGCTACACCTGACAGATCATTTAAAAAGAGAATTTAACAACATGCTCCTCTGTTGTTATCCCAGAATTCCAAAATTTTGATGAAACATGTGATTTGGTTTCTCTTCAGCTATTGGAGTCTAAAGCTCATACTAATTTAGGTGACATCAACAGAGGTGTATCCTTTAAAAGTAAGTCAAATTTGTATCCTATACAAAGCAGGGGTAATATTATGGAAATATTTTACAACAGGGCTGAGACTGATTTAGTGTCCCTGAAAAAATAGTCAATTGCAACACAGATATAATTTAACTAAAGCACAGAATGATGCCCTCAAATCTATAGAAGGGAATAGATCACTTGTTATACATCCCGCGGACAAGGGTGGATCAGTGGTGGTTATGAACCAACAAGACTATGTGTCAGAGGCCCTACGTCAGTTAAACAACACACATGATTACACTATTTTAGCTGAGGACCCTACAGTAATTATATAGAAAGGAACTGAGGAAAATCTTGGATGATGGTGTTGAGCAGGGCTTCTTGGATGAACAAACAACAAAATATTTAGATGTAGAATTCCCCAAGACCTCTTTGTTCTTCCATCTTCCAAAGCTGCATAAAAAATTATTATAGGGCCGTTCTATAGTTAGCGGTATAGACTCTCTCCTGGAGCATATGTCGCAATGGTTGGATGCCATCCTCCAACCACTGGTGGGATTACTAGCATCATATATTAGAGATACGAAACATGTTTTAAAGCTTACTGGGAATTTTCCATGGGAGAGTGGATATACTTGGCTAACTATTGATGCAGTCTCTCTGTACTCTGTACTTGATATCCCATGACGAAGGCATTGAAGCAATACGTTTTTTTCCTACATCCCTTTACCCAATTTACTAGTGAATTTCAAGAGTATATCATAAGGGTCACATTTTTTTCTCTTAACCCACGTTTCATTGATGACCTATTGCTTGTATGGTCTGGTCCTGTGGATTTAATTATCAGTCTTTTGAGGAATACCTCAATACCAATAATAAGTGTCTTCGCTTCACCTATGAATTTAACCCTACCCAGATTAATTTACTTGAGCTCACTCTAATTGGTAAGAGTGACAAAAAGGTGATATCTAGAGTCTACCGTAAATCTATATCAGATAACGCATTGCTACATGCCTCAAGCTGCCATCCTAGAAATGTGACATATGCTGTTGCAAAGGTCCAGTTCACTAGGATTAGGCGTAATTGTAGTGAACATAAGGATTTTCTAGATAAGGCAAAACAATTAGAAATGAGATTCAAATAGAGACGTTATCCTTGTAGCGATATACAATGGACTAAACGAAATGTTCAGATGGTACAGAGAGAATCTCTGTTGCAAGATAGGCATAAAGATAACCTTAGTGATGTATTTGAAGGGGTTCACTTTGTAACAGGTTATAGTGCCCAATACTTGAACATTTGGGGTATCTTTTAGAAATATTTTCCAATTTTTGCGGCTGATGATGGGTTAACAAATGTAGTCAGTAAAGGCATCAGATTTTCCTATAGAACATGTTGTACACTGGGGTCCTAGCATAGCCCCTTAAGGACCGGGCATTTCAGACAAAACTTTCCCCAAAAGACAAGAGCATTTTTAACATTTTTGCCATCACTGCATTTAAAAAGAAATAGAGCCTTTTTTATATTTACCTATCAAAACTATATATATTTGTTTAGTAGTCAACCCAAAGTATTGATCTAGGCCCATTTTGGTATATTTAATGCCACCATTTCACCACTAAATGCGATCAAATAAAATAAATCGTTAACGTTTTCACAACTTTAGGTTTCTCACTGAAATTATTTACAAACAGCTTGTGCAATTATGGCACAAATTGTTGTAAATGCTTCTCTGGTATCCCCTTTGTTTAGAAATAGCAGACATATATGGCTTTGGCATTGTTTTTTTGGTAATTAGAAGTCCGCTAAATGCCCCTGCGCACCACACTTGTATTATGCCCAGCAGTGAAGGGGTTAATTAGGTAGCTTGTAGGGTTAATTTTAGCTTTAGTGTAGAGATCAGCCTCCCACCTGACACATCCCACCCCCTGATCCCTCCCTGACCCCTCTCAAACAGCCCTTTTTCCTCCCCCACCCCCACAAAGGTCACCCCATCTTAAGCACTGACAGAAAGTCTGCAAGAACTAAAATAAAAGGCTGCTTTTTTTATAATTTTTTTTAGGTTTTCTGCAGTGTATTATCCTCCCTTACCCCCCAACCTCTCTGATCCCCCCCCCAAAAAAAAAACAGCTCTCTAAGTCTCCCCCATCTACCTATTTGCTGCCATCTTAGGTACTGGTAGCTGTCTGCCAGTACCCAGTTTGCAGCAAATTAGGCATTTTTAGAAAAAAAAAATTAAAATGCCCCTTTTTTCTGTAGTGTAGCTGCCCCCCCCTAATTACCCCCCCTCCCAGATCCCTTTACCTCAAAGGAACCCACATAGGATCCCCCTCATTGCCCTTCCTCCCTCCTTCCCCCTCCCTTCTGCATCGACAACTCTACAAACCTATTTCTACAGTGCCCCACTCGTGAGGCATGCAGAAATAGCGGAATCTTGCTATTTTGAGTGAGATCGCGGCAGAGAGAGGCCCAGGACTGCAGGGTAAAGCACTGGTTGATAAGGGGTTAAACCTGTAGTAGAGCCAACTAGCTCATGGCTAAGACATACTGTATATGTTCAAGTGTGGACATAATAAGTGTAAACCCTGTGACTACATCCTAATGACCACAAACTTTACATCCACTTACAGTGGGGAGAGATTTGACATTAAATCATGCTTAAATTGTACCTCAACACATGTAGTATACCTCATTAACTGTATACAATGCAAAGTAAAATATGTTGGACTTACGACTAGAGATATCAAGTCCAGCATAAGGGAACATCTGTCTACTATCAGTACAGGCAGGTAATTTACACCCTTAGTGCAACATTTTGTGACCAAACACAATAACAAGTTGAACACATTTAGATGGTGTGCCATAGAAAAAGGTTATGACCCCCAAAAGAGGGGGAAATATTGACCAGCTTTTAGCAAAACATGAGATATATTGGATCTTTAAACTAGGCGCAATAATTTCACATGAATTGAACTCCAGATATGATATGATCAACTATTGGGAGTGATATTTAATGACTTAGTCCTCCGTCTTCCTTTATCTAATTATGTGTAATAGTTGTCCCTAGAATATTAGGTTAATTGATTTACATAGACAGGGGTTTCATGAGAGGACATGAAAGGTTTATACACTATTTTGTATAAAGATCCTACATTCAGTTGTTCCATCAGTAGCAATACGTGGGGAACAATGTCATTATTGTTACCATCATTATCAAATTCTTCCCACCTTGCTCTTGGTGGGTGATGATTTTCAAATATTTCCTCTAAAGCCTTTGTGTCAAATTTACATTATTTTATATGTTCCTAGATGTGTTCTTGTACTCTTATGTGTATAGATTAGAAAGCTTGCAAAGATACATATTCTCGTTCCAAGAACATGTGTTGTTGCATTCTGTTACATTGTTGCATTTTCACCCCTAGTGAGTGATAATAGGGTTTTGTTTATCTATTTATGATGCTAGTATTTAATGCAACTTTACATGTTTTGAGAACGATGAGCCTTGGAAAGTGTAGCTATTGATGCTTGAGTGTTAGTAATTTATATGTGTATCTCGCCTTGAAATAGCTCTTATGACAAGCTCAAATCAAATTGTTCCTATTGTGCACCTAGATGTGCCTATATGAGGTTTAACTGCAATGCTTTTATATATTTGATTCTGCCATATGAATGCATAGCAACATTTAGAATCACTTTTTCTAATGTATAGACACATTCATATTATCCCTATTGTGTTCCCGGACATGTTCTTGTGTGTTGAAATTGGAATGCATATACATCTAATTGTGAGATCATGATTTAATAGCTTAATTTATCCCTTTTGCCATTACAGAGCCAAGAAGTGGTAACAATGTTGTATGTACCTATTACCTATTATGTTAAAAATGTGGCTGCAATAACTGAGGCTTTGTGAACAATGAGCTATGTTAAATGTTGCATTACATGATGAGTGCCAGAGGTTATAAGATAGGCAGTGTGCTACAGTGATACTTTGAATATATATACAATTGATACGTTTGGATTCAATTGGCATGTCTGATACCTGTCATGTATTTGCTAGTAACGTGCTGTGTGCAGGTATAACTAAATGTGATGGGTGCATCGTGTTTTTATCCAATAGGGATGTAATATCCCTTTTTTAAATGATCGGTCAGGTGCAGTACCTTAGGCTATGATTACGGCGGTTACACGAAACGCTTAAGCCAATAGTGCTGCGCCCATCTGTTTTATCCTTTTTCACTCTTTCCTTTTGATTAACCAGATGGATTATGCTTGCTTTTGCCAAGACTTTTCCCCTGTAAGCCTGTACCTGATCATTCCTCCTCCCCTGGGACTGCATCATCAGTAACAGCCTGTTACGTCAGTCACACAGCATCAAAGCCACAAGCCAAGAGGGTGAGAAATGCTGGAAGCTAAAACGCTATATTGCTTGTAGTTTAAAATAATATTTTCTGCACCCTAGTGTGGGCGTCCAGGTGTGTGTTTATTTGAGCTGCAAGACAGCTATCCATGGATATATAGGGGGTATAGTTAAAAGGAATAGTACTTGACATAACTGATGTTTACAGGTTTTAGTGGCTCACGGTATATATTTTTTGGCATTTACAATTTGAGAAGTTTCTTACCGCTATGGATTTTGGAAGTTTTACATGAGACTCCCCTTTCTCTCCTTTTTTTCTTTATAAACATAATTCCCTTACTTTCTAAGGTCTCCTCCTTATATTCATTATTTGCTTTAATTACATCTAGATTTATTTTTTCTCTTCTAGCTCTTAAGTAGCTTCTTTAATTAGTTCCAAAGGATATCCTTTCTCTTTAAAGCGCTCTTTTAAAATAGCACTCTGCTCATCAAAAGTTGAGAAGTTGTTACAATTTCTCCTGTATCTTTTAAATTGTCCATATAGGACGTTAGATTTCCAGGAAAGATAATGATTACTTTTATAGTCTAAGAAATTATAACAATCTACTGTCTTAAAATGGGGTTGGGATCTAATGTATCCCTCCTCAGAAAAAGTTAGCATAAGGTTTACAAAACTATAGATTGTGTTTGTATTTAGCATGTGAATGAGAGACCCATATTATTGGTGTTGAGATGTTCAACACATCTATCTGCTTGTATAGCGTCACCTTTCCAGATGAAAATCAAATAATTGATAAAACGGCCGTAGTAGACCAGATTCACCCAAAATGGGGACTTATAGACATATTTATCTTCAAAGATCTCCATATAAAGATTGGCAAAACTAGGGGCGAATCTGGTCCCCATGGCCATCCCTCGTGTCTGTAAATAAAATCTATCCTGAAACAAAAAATAGTTTTGTTCTAACATAAAAGCTATTAATTGTAATATAAAATGTTGTTGTAGGCTAGGGACATACCAATCTCCTTCTAAATAATTTTGGATACCCTGTATACCCATCTTATGAGGAATGTTTGAATACAGGGCATGGACATTATTATTATTATTATTATTATTATTATTATTATCGGTTATTTGTAGAGCGCCAACAGATTCTGCAGTGCTAGATCACAAGTAATTTATTTATGGTTATTTCGGATGTCCAATTTATTAAGTTTAGTAAGTAGGTCTGCCGAGTCTCTTATGTAAGAGTCTAAAGCAAGAACATATTTCTTCAAAAAAGAATCCACATAAGATGAAGCATTATCGGTCAGGCTTCTTATCCCTGCAATGATTGGTCTCACAGGTTGATTATTTATGTCTTTCTGGATGATTTGGGGTAGATGATAGTATACTACTGCTGTTTTATGATGCATTATTCATGGAGGAGCCTGCACCCTACCAGATACTTGAGGCCATTGGAAGTCTGCGGACATCCTGGTGTGGAATAGGTCTGCCCGTGATGTGAAGTCTGAGTGCTGGAGGGGAGTCACCCGAGTGGCTCAGAAGTATTGGCCCACTCTGCTAGCACAATTGTGTGCTATAGCCCAAGTGAGTGGGATTTTAACGTTATCCTTATTATCTTTGCCCTGGTAATATTACGATGGGAGGCTCCTCTGTTTGCTTGTTTCCTCTCCTAGAAGCTTCTATCTTCTGCAATATTTAAAATGATGCATTAATATGTAAAATGCATAATGTTTAAGTATTTGCATATAAATTAAAATGGAATTAATGTTGCTTGTTATGTTTATTATTTGTTATTAAAGACACTATACTTAACATTATAGTTCTACATAACTGCATGTCTGTTATGTATAAATATAATTTAATGCTACTGACTATTATAACATAAATAAATATATATCTATGTTATCACTATTAAATACAAGCTAACATAAATACATTTTAAAGTGACAGTATACACCAATTTTCATATAACTGCATGCAATAAAAACTACTATAAAGAAGAATATGTACAGATACTGATCTTAAAATCCAGTATAAAACCTTTTAAAAACTTACTTAAAAAAAAAAAAGATGTTTTGGTGGTGATTTAAAAAAACTGTAAATTTTTACAAAAAACACTATCAGATGGGCTATATAACTAGATCATCT
Organism: Bombina bombina; assembly: GCF_027579735.1. Lineage (NCBI taxonomy): Eukaryota > Metazoa > Chordata > Amphibia > Anura > Bombinatoridae > Bombina > Bombina bombina. Next base: position 555,164,906 of record NC_069499.1, on the reverse strand, counting down.
ACAAAACATTTATGCAAAGAAAAATCTAGTGTACAATGTCCCTTTCATGCAATACTCAAAGAATTATGCAATATACATGCATAACAGTTTAAAAATGTAATATCAATGCAAGGCCTGACTACATTATATCTACAATGTTTGAAATAAAATGCATGGTCATGTATAATCCATATTACTTTAAAGCGATATTAAACCCAATTTTTTTTTTCTTTAATGATTCAGATAGAGCATGACATTTTAAGCATTTTTCTAATTTACTCCTATTATCAATTTGTCTTTGTTCTCTTGCTATCTTTATTTAAAAAGCAGGAATGTAAAGCTTAGGAGCTGGCCTATTTTTGGCTCAAAACCTGGGTTATGCTTGCTTATTGGTGGCTAAATGTGGCCACCAATAAGCAAGTGCTATCCAGGGTACTGAACCTAAAATGGGCCAGCTTCTAAGCTTTCATTCCTGCTTTTTAAATAAAGATAGCAAGAGACTGAAGAAAAATTGATAATAGGAGTAACTTAGAAAGTTACATAAAATTGAATGCTCTTTCTGAGTCAAACAAAATTCAACAAATGTGGCAGCAAACAAATAATTTATTAGAAAATCAGCACAGTCAAAACAGCAGCAACTTTTCGGGAGCTCCTCCCTTCATCATGATCATTAAAGGCATGATGAAGGGAGGTGCTCCCGAAACGTTGCTGCTTTTTTGACTGTGCTGATTTTCTAAAAAATTATTTGTTTGCTGCCACCTTCGTTGAATTTTGTAAGATTGACTTGGAGGAAAAAGTAGGCCTCCTTGGTGGCGTGCACAGACCGTTGAGTGCTTGGCTGAACTGTGGTTTATGTATCTTTCTGAATCATGAAAGAAAAAAAATATTGTAAGTTTTCCTTTTCGGGATGGCACATGAGCGAAAAACACTTTACTTTTAATTTGTAATACAAGCGCAACCCAACACGCGCAAAGAGCTTACTTCTAGCGAAGTTAACCCTCCACTAGTAACCTGGCACTTCAATGGTTTGTGGTGTCAAAGAACAAAACCAAATATTTCATATACAAAATTAAATCTAAAGAAGCAATTTCTCATACATTTTATACTCTTCTGCATAGAGGCACAGTGCACGGAAAACAGCGTATTTTGATTTGTTTTGGGCATAATATTAAAGTTTAAACATATGCAGAGTTTTCCCTGTGTACTTTGTCCTCCATTGCAAACTTTTACATAGCAGAGAGCTCTCACTATTTCTATGGGAGAAAACTCATCACTCGCAGGGACAGCTCATTTTCTTATAATTGCACCAAGACTGTCCCAGTGAAGCTAAACATGGTTTAATTACTTATGTCTCCTACCACAGGGAGTGTAATTTCTTATGTTTGCATAGCTTTTCTATAGCCAAGTACAGACATTTTCAGTATGGGTATAAATACCACTGGCAACATAAAATATTTAAAATGACAAAATAAAAGTAAAGAAGCTATTTACAATCCTACTTAGGTAACAAATTAAAGGGGAGATAATTTTACAGTACAATGACCCTTTAAAGGCCTCTATGAAAAATAAGGTAGAGGCAGATTTACCAAATAGGGAAAGTGGTGATAGCATGGTTTATATGTGATTACTTTAAGAAAGAAGCGACTTTCACAGAAGCAGCCAGGTCTATCTTATCCAGCTCTGAACTTCTAATATAGCAATCAGGCTTATCAGTGGTGTACAAGGCTCTGCTCTCTATAGAAGAACTGTCAGAAATCATTACCTCTCCACAGAGACAGTGACAGAGCCAGCTCAAGGCTTCCCTCAGGTTATAGGGTGGCAGCCCGGGGGGCTTTACTGCTAAGGAAAAGGCACAGGCTGAGATTAACACAACTTTAATTGTTATCTTTCTTTGACAGTACAAACAAGTACTGAAATGCAAAAATGTACATATATGGTACTTTAATATGCTGATCCATTGGGAAATCGTTGTGTTTACAAGCTATGAGGTTAAAGGGTTTTATACAAGTGCTAATCCCCCATTCAGATTAATCTTCTGTCTGCATAGTCAAAGTCTATATATCATTTAATATGTATTATTTTTCCCTTCATTAGAATGGTGTTTTTAGTTTAACAAGGTGTCATTTCCCCATATGTTTCTCTCCACTGTCTCTTTCTTTGTACCCTCTCCCCTGTTAGCAATGTCCTGTTTAGCCACATGCACTCTCTGGGTGTTATACAGTTACTGTAAAATATTTATAACATATAAACCTGTTTGAACACATTAGCTATTCAGTTTGGAATTTTAAAGATGCATTTAAAAAAAATATATTTTCGAAGAAGTGTGAAAATCCATTATGCATGGTCATCTAAGGGACTGGAATAGACTCCAAATTATAAGAAGGAGATACTAGTCTCCTTATCAACTGCAAAGACTGCTTTGTAATACAAGATAAAATAATTCACATTTCCAATACACTTAGATATTTTTAAAATGTATTCATTATGATCTACATGGTCCTGCACTTTAAAAATACCTGGCATAGAGTAATGTTTGCGTACCCTATAAAATCCCATTCACAAAGGCGCAATCTTGTTTAAGGATCTCTTAGGAAGATAGATTTCTACCTTTTAAGGACAATAAAAAACATTTAAGTCAAAAAAAAAGGAAAGAAAAAAAGATTTACTGGCCATGTTGGTAAAATACTAGGATACTAGGTAGGTGGTAACATTAAAATGGTATTAAACAGTGTGAGATTGTAATATAAAATGTTTAATTATGTGTAGTTAAAAAAATCTTTGCAATATACCTTTATTATTTATTTTATTCCCTTTTCCTTTAATTTAACTATGTAATTTGTTTCCTTCTCTTGTTACCCTTTGCTGAAAGGTTTATGAAGGAAAGCTCAGGAGCAGCAAAGAACCTAGGTTCTCGCTGCTGATTGGTGGTTGCATATATATACTGATTGTCATTGGCTCATCATCCAGGTGTTCAGTTAGAAACCAGTAGTGCATTGCTGCTCCTTCAACAAAGCATACCAAGAGAATGAAGCAAATTTGATAATAGAAGTAATCTGGAAAGTTGTTTAAAATTGCATGTTCTACCTAAACCATAAAAGAAAAAAATTGGGTTTCATGCCCCTTTAAGTTTCCTATGTATTTCTCTTTCTCCTGATGAGGACAATAAGGGACAGATACAAAGCAGACACTAAAGGAGACTGTGTGAACAAAGTTTTGTTGAACATAGGATTTGCAAAATGCCTTGTTTGTATGCTCTCTTTTTTTATTGTCTGGCGTATATATGTCCCTCATTAGCCTCAGCAGAATGGAAAGGTATAGAGAACCTAAGTTCAAACATGGTAGTGTCCATTACTTAAAAGAAATAAAACCTTTACATCTACATATTAAAGTTTGCAAAGAAGGGAGATCTGTTGACTCAAAAATGGTTGCTGGAAAAACTTGTTTTTATTGTAGTGATCCAAAACAAGTCAAAGTAAATCAAAGTACATAGGGTCACAGTAAGGAACGCCTGACGCGTTTCGTGCATGAGTAGATGCGCTTCTTCGGAGGCCTCCGAAAAAATGAAGAAATCCCTTTTAAACTATGAAACGTACACAATAAATCATGATCATCTGTATGTTTGTTCATTACAATTGACTGAACATTTTTAAAAATGTTTATTTAATTTTAAAAAAAATAACACTAAATTATATGAAATTTAATGGCAGACATAATGAACTGCTTTATTATTAAAGGGAAACTGAACCCATTTTTTTTTCTTTCATGATTCAGATAGAGTATGCAATTTTAAGCAACTTTCTAATTTACTCCTATTATCATTTTTTCTTTGTTCTCTTGCTATCTTTATTTGAAAAAGAAGGCATCTAAGCTATTTTTTTGGTTCAGACCTTGGACAACACTTGTTTATTGGTGGGTAATTTTATCCGCCAATCAGCAAGAACAACCCAGGTTGTTCACCAAAAATGGACCAGCATCTAAACTTACATTCTTGCTTTTTAAATAAAGACAAAAGAATGAAAACAATTTGATAATAGGAGTAAATTTGAAAGTTGCTTAAAATTGCATGCTCTATCTGAATCACGAACGAAAAAATTTGGGTTCAGTGTCCCTTTAAGGGGAAAAAAGTCTTCAAACAAATAAAATGTAATCAATTGTCCATCATGTTTTACTTTTGATTTACATATATTTTACTTACGTGTTTGCCATAAAAAAAAAAACATGAAAAATTCTGCTGTCCCTTTTTGTTTGTATACCAGTATAAAATGCAGTTAAATTAGATCTTATTGCAGATGTAAGGTAAGCTTTAGGTATTAAAACAGCTGTGTTTCTAATGGATTGGACTGCCATAGAAAAGATAGAGTAAGATTTTACATATTTGTAGGGCACACTCTAATGTGAAGGAATGGAGGTGATTTTTTTTCTTTCTATTTTAAATAAGGTCACCGCTGGTCCTGATAAAATACTTTTTTTGTTATGCAAGCGGTTAACAGAGAGAGAAACATTTCATTGTCATATGGGTCTATAGAGTATTACACTTTAATTCATTGCATATACTTTTGGCAGCAAAAAAAGAAAGAAAAGAAAAACACAGAGTAGATTTTTTTAGACTATATATAGTCTCCATGTCCTGCTGCCTCTCATGTCCAATCCAATCAGCCAGAAGCTTAATATTTCAATCCTGTATTTGTTCCTAGTGTTTAAAATACATTACGCTGCATCTTATTATCCCATTAGCCAGAACTATTACAGCACTCAATATATGTCATGTCAGCACATGTGGAAGTCATTTATTGTGGCCGCCACTCAGAGGATGAGGTCTGATGAAGATGGCAAAGGAAGAGAGAAATGTGCCGGCTACAAGCAAATATAGGGCAGATATTTTTGGATATATTAGATTAATCATCAATATTGATCATAGAAATTACAGAGTGTGTGAGTGTCATTGGATTTTCAAAAACATTTTGTGGAGGCCTCAGTTGTACATTAGAAATGCAATTCATTTTCTAAACATTTCTGCTTTTAATTCCCTGTAGGAATTCTACAATAATTTAAATGTAAATCATTTAAACCCACCTAGTTATTTTCCTCATATACAAAGATTTTAATGGTGAGGAATAGATAGATTTAATACATTTTAGGGAAGAAGAATTTTAACTTTAAAAAAAAAAAATTAAAAGAAAATGCCAAAGGACCATAGGGGTAAGATTTCAACTTGAGGTTTTAAAAGAACAAACAATGTATTCAATATATGTACACTATTGTGTATACTGTATATGGGCATACTACTTAAACCTTTAATGACAGCGCTTATATAGAGAAAAAACGTGTAATTTATGCTTACAAGGAGCATTTATGGTCAAATTAAATCAGTGAGAGTTCTGTTTATCAGTCAGTAAATAATCAGTACTCAAAGTACACTTTACTGTAATTTTTCCCCTAATCTGATCCCTACAACTTGGTATACCAGTTGATCCCTACATCTTGGTATACCAGTATCAGACAGTTCTCTTTTTGATTTATGCTTGCAACTGAAATAGCTGGCTTTACTTATTGAAACTACCACTCATAATGAAAATGTCAGTTTATAATTATTAGCCCTCTCCACTGCTTTATTGATGTATAGTGATATTCCTCACAGCATACAAAAACATTTTTCACTTCAGCAACATCCTTTAAAAAGAACAACTTTAATACATTTGAAAATGCTCTGTTTTAGATGTACAAATAAAAAATAAATACTTTGTGTCCTTTTAAATTCATGCATCATTTGTAAAAGTACACTCCGCAGAAAGGGAGTTATACAAAATGAAACATCTTACATCAGAGGTAGTAGGACTGTATCAAATGTGGAAAATAAAATGTAATTACTAATGAAAAAAAGGTAAAGTGAGGGCTAATGAGGCTGAAATGTTTTAGATAGTAAGGGAAACCCTGCCTAAACACAAAGACACACAAGTATGTGTGTGTGTGTGTGTATGAATGTGTGTGGGTGTGTCTGTGTGTGTGTATTTATGTCTATGTGTATATGAGTGTGTGTGTTGTAAAAGTATGTGTGTGTTGTGTGTGCGCGTGCCTGTGTGTGTCTGTTTATCTATATATACAGTATGTGTATGTGTCTGTGTGCATATATGTGTGTGTATGTGTGAATGTGTGCATATATGTGTGTTTTATGAGTTTGTGTGTGTGTATGCACACACCTGTGTGTGTCTGTGTGTATAAATAAGTTAGTGTTGTATGAGTATGTGTGTGTTGTTTGTGTCTGTGTGTGTGCATTTCTGTGTGTATAAATGTGTGTTGTATGTGTGTGTTGTGTTTGTATAAATTAGTGTGCGTCTGCTTTTGTGCATGTCTGTGTGTATTGTATGAGTTGTGTGTGTGTATTGTATGAGTATGTGTGTGTGTTTGTGTGTGCATGTCCATATGTGTGTGTGTGTCTATAAATAAGTGTGTGTGTTGTATGAGTATGTGTGTGTGTGTGCATGTCTGTGTGTGTCTGTGTGTGAACACTCATGTGTCTGTTTGAATGTGCGCATATATGTGTGTTGTATAAGTTTGTGTGTGTATGCGCACACTTGTGTGTGTCTGTGCATATAAATGAGTGTGTATGTTGTATGAGTATGTGTGTGTTGTGTGTGTCTGCATTTGTGCATGTCTGTGTGTGTGTGTGTATATATATATATATATATATATATATATATATATATATATATCTATACAGTGATTTTTAACCTTTTTTTTGCCGTGGCACACTTTTTTACATTAAAAAATCCTGTGGCACACCACCATCCCAAAAGTTAAAAAAAAATCACACATTGTAGCCTAATACAGCATATATATATATACACATACACACAAACACACACATACTGTATGTATTGTGCTGTTATGCCATGCCTCCTACAAACTACCCCTGCACTGGGAGTAAAAAACAAGCAAAGTTTAAAAAATATGTCACACTGTTGTCAGTCTGCCGTGGCACACCTGAGGATCTCTCATGGCACACTAGTGTGCCACGGCACACTGGTTGAAAATCACTGTATCTATATATATATATATATATATATATGTGTGTGTGTGTGTGTGTGTTTGTGTGTTGTATGAGTATGTGTGTATCTTTGTTTGTGTGTGCATTGCTATATGTGTGTGTATAAATGAGTGTGTGTGTGTGTGTTGTATCAGTATGTGTGTGTCTGTGTGTACACATTTATACATATGTGTAGTTTTGTGTGTGCTTGTTTGCATTGCACCCCAGGCATGACTGCATTCTTGTTTAGCTTGTAAAAGAAAACAAGCAACAGTATTAGGGTAGCAATTGTTCGGCCAGCCCGCAAAGAAAGTAAAACGTTTCATCAAAAAGTTTAAATCTTTGAAAGGGGAAACTCCCCAGTCTGTAATTACTATTTTTCCTCTCTTGAAGGCAGTATTAAAGCATATGCTAAGGAGGGGGCATGAAACCTGAAATTGGCACTTAAGAACTTGGTGGTATGGGATTCAGTGCCAGAATTCTGATTTCCCCCTGGAAAAGTGGTTAGCTGACTATTGGTGCTTATAAGTTATCATGATCGCTGTAGGTCAGAATCTTACAAATAGGCTGCGTGTGCTGGAGTGCTGAATCATATCTACTGTGCCTGTATTAGCCTGATTTGATATATACTATAATATCATGTAGCCACTTTGCATTTTATCTATATATACATATGGATTTGATATATATATATATACTGTATAGTCCAAAGCAAGGCAAATGCACTCTCTGGTTTTAAACAAAAGTTGCTTTAATGAAAGAGTTGTTTAATATTAGAGTTGTTTAAAACCAGAGAGTGCATTTGCCTTGCTTTGGACAGTATTCTAACTGGCTGCACCCTGGTACAAGATTTCCTATTTTTTTGAGAGGGCAATACCTCGGATGACTTATATATATATATATCTTCCACACAAAAACAGGCACTCTCCGGATTTAAATGCAAACCCCGAAAAGTCACATTTACCTATGGATTAAAGTAAAGGTTTGCATTTAAATCCGGAGTGCTTGTTTTTGTGGAAGTTGTTAAGAGTTTGCTGAGCTCCCCGGTCCAGCTTGGGATATCATGAGTGCTAAACCCCAATGGACACTATAGGGACGATTTATCAAGGGCCGAATGGCCCCTGATGTCCCTGTTTCCATGCCGGAAACAGCAGTTAAGAAGACCGCTGCTCCTTAACCAGTCCACTGCCTCTGAGGTGGTCGACAGCAGTCAACCCGGGCCCATATATATATAGGTACAGAAGTGGGAGTTGTGGAAGAGAAACCTTAAAATATATCAGGACCCTTCTTAATACAAGAATAATGGGAACATTTATTCTGAATTATATTAATTGATTGACTCAGCTTCAGCTGAAGTCAAACATGGTGCAGACCCCTTGAATTTATTTATTCCAGAAACTATAGAAAAGAAGGCATGGTAGAGCTATATGAGATACCATGACTAAAGTAGGGGACTTCAGCACTCAAATTATAACCTATTAAATCTAATGTCTTAGATATATATGACTGTGGGATAATATCAAACCCAAACAGAACCATACATGCAAGGATTCAATCATATTGCAAAAGTGCTTAAAACAATTTAGCAGCTTATAGAAATGTTCATCAAGTCTAAAAGATACCACTGCAGTGGGTTTGATCTATGCATATTAAATATAACAACCATCAACAAAAGCATATTGAAAACACATGCAGCAAACAACAGTTGAATGGGCAAGACCTCATATCGCTTGAAAAAAGCTGTTAAACAGAACTGGCATTCATTACAATGGAAACACCAAAAATGACAAAATTATGTGTCCTTTAAGTAAACATATGTCAGTCCTGAAGATAAGAGATTAGGTGCCTCAATTTGTTGCAGCATAAACCAATTTTGTAATCCAGCAGGTATAATTAGGACAATCCTGCAAATGTATTCTTAAATTTGTAAGTTAGCCGAGGTAAAGACGTCCTCAAATGTTAACTTAGCATAATGACTTTTGGCAAGATAATTGCATATCAACCATATCTCAGTGGTGCAACTAGAAATAATGAAACAAACTGCTTGTAGACACTGCAGCAACATCCGGGGATCAAAATCACAGGGCTAATAAACAATGGACCGGGACATGAGCCTCAGGCATCCTATTCTCACCTATCCCAACAGTCAGACATATCTCCTTGCTCATTAGGGACACAGACTATGTAGGTGAACTTCTCCGCCTCTGTGCTTAAACCGAATCCAGGCGACTTAGTGTAACCGCTTGATTACCGCAAGAACCAGGCTTGCTTCTTCAGTTTGAATTTCCCGGGCAGATCAGATCAACTGCTTTCACTACAGGTGTCCTACTTGCTGCTTCTTGTTTAGAAAAGTCGACGCACGTTTCGCTCCATAATGCTGAGCGAAACAGGGGCCTTGTCAGGACTGTCAATCACATCAAACTTCAGGCTTATATTGTTACACCTTTGGAGGAGTGGCTTCTGCTTTTTTATTTAACCAGTGAGATTAACTACTCAGGCCAGGCCTCTTTATTCAGATAAGACAGAAAGGTCATAACCCATCTAACATTGCATTTAGAATTCATTTTATATTTTCTAAAACATGAATAAGATGATACAACTTAGCCATTTTATGTAATGTGATGAAAAAATGTTAAACAGTTTTACAAAAAACATAACCGCATCTCATAAATCACCTGCATGTTTTGATTCTATCAAACATCGCTACATTAGTTTTAGATACTAATGTTACAGATATAACTGGAACACATTGCTTAAAGAAAGTAAATGCTCAATATCAAGATAGTATACTCTAATCCTGATTCTTGAAAAGTTGATAAATCACTTTTTTAGTGTTTAGTATCAGAAATGACAAAAGGGTTTAAAACCGAACGAGGAAAGAAAAAATGAAAAAATGATGAATAAAAGGATAAACAGATTGTGTTAACGCTTTTGAGAGGCCAATTCCTTCTAGTCTCAAAGTGGGCAGGGATAAATGTATCAAAGAAATATTATATAGTTTCAGCTTTTGCCAAGAAAGGAAGCATACTCAATCCTTTCATTTAGGCCAAACGGGGACACTGTATTTAACATAAATGTCCATCTCGCTTCTTTCTTTAAAAGACAATTATCTTCATCTCCACCTCTACCATTAGTAATTCCTCTGTCAATCCCTACAAATTTTAAAGAAACAGTACTACTATTATGTACATCCCTGAAATGACGAGCAACACTTGTATCCCTTTCGTAGAGGATGTCATCTCTGTGCTCCTGTACCCTGTCCTTGAACAAACGTTTCGTTTTACCAACATAGAACAGGGTACAAGAGCACTTCAAAAGATAGACAACCCCCACAGAATTACAATTTGAAAAACATCTACTAGTATAATTTTTACTTGTATTAGCTGAAAATGTTTTGCTTTTAAGCATGTAGGGACAATAGACACAATGTCCGCAGGGAAAGCTTCCTTTCACTTGTTGCTTATTTAACCAGTTTGTGGCTGGTTCAGACCGTACAAACCTACTTTTTACTAACTTATCTTTAAGGTTAGGAGATTTTTTAGTGGTCAATAATGGTCTATTCCTGCAATTTTGTCATCCAAGGTTAATATATGCCAGTTTTGAGATGGAATATTTCTTATATTTGACCACTGGCAGTTAAAGGTAGTGATAAATCTAATACTATTGTCAGACTTTGTTTCTTTTTGGGTATATAGGAGGTCATGACGATTTAATTTACGTACTTTGTTCAAAGTTCTTTTAACTAAATTGTGAGAGTAGCCTCTTTCAATAAAGCGCTTACACATTTTTTCAGCATGATAAATGAATTTCTTATTTGAGGAACAATTTCTTTTTAATCTTAGGAGTTGGCCATACGGGATGCCTTTTTTCAAGGGCTCTGGATGCCCCCTTGAGGCTTCCAAAAGATTGTTAGTAGCCGTATCTTTCCGAAAATTTTCAGTTGAGATGCGACTACCTTCTTTTTTGATACAGATATCCTAAATAAAATTACTACAATTAACTAAATTATTCCTATTTAAAACTAAATACTTACCTATAAAATAAACCCTAAGATAGCTACAAACTAATAGTTACATTGTAGCTATCTTAGGGTTTATTTTTATTTTACATGCAACTTTATATTTATTTTAACTAGGTAGAATAGTTATTAAATAGTTATTAACTATTTAATAGCTACCTAGTTAAAATAAAGAAACAATTACCTGTAAAATAAAACCTATCCTAAGTTACACTAATACCTAACACTACAATATAATTAAATAAATTAACTAAATTAAAAACAATTACCTAAATTAAATTAGCTAAAGTACAAAAAACAAACACTAAATTACAGAAAGTAATAAACAAATTACAGATATTTAAACTAATTACACCTAATCTAATAGCCTTATTAAAATAAAAAAGCCCCCCCAGAATAAAAAAAACCCTAGCCTAAACTAAACTACCAATAGCCCTTAAAAGGTCCTTTTGCAGGGCATTGCCCCAAAGTAATCAGCTCTTTTACCTGAAAAAAATATATAAACAACCCCCCCAACAGTAAAACCCACCACCCACACAATCAACCCCCCAAACAAAATACTATCTATTTTTTCAGCCAGCTCTCCCCATTGATGTCTATGGGGAAATCGTGCACGAGCACGTACAACCAGCTAACCGCTGAATTAAGCAGCGCTGGTATTGGAGTGCGGTATGGAGCACAATTTTGCTCTACGCTCACTTCTTGCCTTTAAACGCCGGGTTTGTAAAAACCTGTAATACCAGCGCTGTATGAAAGTGAGCGGTGACAATAACGTGCAAGTTAACACCGCACCCCTCATAACGCAAAACTCGTAATCTAGTCGATTGTTTGGCCCTACAAATAAAACAAAAGGTGGGGAATTCAGCCATCGAAAGACAATTGCAGAAAATATGGTATTAATGTATTCTAAAAGTTTTCAAATGTGATTGCTATGATAATGAAGTGCAAATCTACGAAATCATCACTTTCTATTACCCTTTCCTGTTTTTAGTTATTTAAAGGGACACTAAGCTCAAAATATTTCTTTCATGATTCAGGTAGAGAATACAATTTTAAACAACATTCCAATTTACTTCTATTATCTAATTTAGATATCCTTTGTTGAAGAAATAGCAATGAACATGGGTGAGCCAATCACATGAGGCATTTATGTACAGCCACCAATCAGCAGCTATTCAGCCTATCTAGATATGCTTTTCAGGAACGGATCTCAAGAGAATCAGGCAAATTAAATATTACAAGTAAATAAGAAAGTTATTTAAAATTGCATGCTCTTTCTAAATCATGAAAGAAAAAATATGCGTTTCATGTCCCTTTAAATTTAAAAGTACCCCATTCCCAGATATTCTTGTCCTGCAAGAAAAATTTGATATGTACTAAAAATGTATGACTATTCCCACTTTTGAGAAATGAGAGTACCACTAAAATGACAAACCATAGCTCAAGGTCTGTATTCTGTATATTTACCTCAGGTTCCCTAACAGATTTTTCCCCCCAATAAAATTGCATTCAGAAAACACAGGAAGTATGCTTACATCATAGAAAGAATGTAAACTAATGGTTTATTTTTGTATAGGGATGTCTTTGGAATCGAGAAAGAAAGAGATAGATTTGGATCATTATAAGTGGTTTCAGTCTTTTAAGTATTAGTCACACATGCCTGACACTGTGGTGTTCTGCATATGGATAACTGTATTCACATGCTTGTAGTGTTTTCTAATGACGGCAGTTAATACCATATTTAGTGGCAAATGTAATATGAATCTAAAAAACTTACACATTATAGCTGAGTAATTTAAAATCTTTGAGGAAAGGGTATGTCTTCTGTCTTTGTTTTGAGTATGGGTTGGTTCCAGAAAAATCAATTTAAGGCCAAAGAAATAAATCATTTGTGCACATTTTTGAGATAGGTTGATACGTCTGGACTTTTTTTTTGTCTGAGCGTCCGCTATAAATAAAATAAGCCTTTTATTATGTCCAATAATCATGTCCACATGTGCTACTAACATTTCCTGACAAGAGATCATTTGTGGTTTTTAATTATAAACAGAAAATATTTGCGGGGAATAAAAAAAAGAGGGAGAGAACAGCACTGGACAACCTATGTTTATTTATAATGTTTTTAGTTATTTTTAAATGGTTATGCTGCATCCTCTTGTGAAATGACTGTATAACCCTTCAACCTATGCTTTAGTTAGTGGAACTGTTTGGATACATAAAGGTTGTCTGTTGCTATAATCACAGCTACAAGGCCTTATATTATCCATAAATTATTTTTATTATCATTTTGCTCATCTTTTGTTACTTCTGTTTAGACCATCAACGTTTACATAGATATATTTTGATGGCAGATAAGAACCGTAGACCCAACAAATCTGCACTTGTGTTTTCTAAAGTGTAAGCTTAATTAGTTTGTAGGATAACCTTATGCATATCACAGGCATTCATGTAGTACCCCACAATGTTAGGGTTTACCACCTCTAATGGAAGTGTATTTCATGAATCATTAACCCTTTCTGTGAAGAAGTTACTCCTGGACCTACTATTCTTCAATTTGAGATCATGACCACTTGTTCTTGTGTTGCACTTTTTATGAAAAATACTCAGAGCCTCAGCATTATTAAGCCCCACAATACACTTAAAAGTTTCTATCCTATCACCCCTTTCCTTTCTCTCCTGAAAGCTATACATATTAAGATCATATACATATTAAGGCCTTTCTTTGTAAGTTTTATTTTCTAGACCATGTACCATTTTAGTGTCCCTCCTTTATTTTTCTGATGATATGGCCTCCAGAACTGCACATGATACTGAAGATGTGACTAACTAGTTATCTGTGGCGTATTAACCTTACTATTCCTGCCGCAGATATTCCACCTTGTCATTTCTTCCTCAGTACTTCACCTCTTACTCTGCATGAATGTAGTACAAGCATTTCTGTAGTCTTGCAATAGATTAACATACCACATAAGTGTGAAAACTTTATTTATACATTTATTTCATATTTGCTGCATTTTTTTTTTTTTAAATGGAAAAAGTCCTCCCCCTGGTGCCTAAAATAGACAGGACTAGCCACTGTCATTTTGTTAGTGAAATCTGCTTTGTTCTATAGTTCTTTATCTTATATGTAGCAAGGTAAGGCTTTCTCAGGCAAGAAGAATACTAAGTTACATGTCAGCAGTTCAGTGTTAATAAACGTATTTCATCTAATCTCTTGCTGAATAAGTTCATTGCAGGATTTTTAGTAGAGTGCAAAAAGGTGCTGCAAAAAGTGCAAAAAGTGCTGAGTGTCATTTCTCTCCAAAGCCTACTGAGTTTGGGTGTAAAAGTAGTTTTGTGCTTTGTTTATTTTGTTTTATTATAAGTTCCTTTTAAGAAGGATGGTGTCATGTAAAGTGAAGTCCCTTTATGCTTGAGTAACCAGAATCTGGCCTAAAGATAACCAGCTGGAAGTGGCAGCAGCGTAGCCTCAGGAGCAGTGAGCACCATGCACTCCTCATTGTCAGGTCCTTGAGACTGTGGAGAGGCAAACTGCCAGCTTTTAAGTGTATCTACAGGGAAATGAAGGGGGGGTATTTAGTGATGTTGGGGGCTGTTATCTCCAAGGGATTAGACTGAAATAAACAGGAATGTGGAGCCTGTCCTTTAATCTAGTGTTAGATTATTATGTAGTCTGGATGTTAAAATAACTTTATTCAATAGGAGGAAAACCTATAATCAAAAAGCAAATCTGTGAATAGCTTGACAGCCTATAAACTAAAATTTTCGATTAATCAAAGGTACCCAACGACTGCAAGTTCTCACAAGAGAACCTGCAGTCCATATTTAACAACTTTCCTAACCTTTCATCACCTCTAAGGTGGCAAATTTCAATCTCCCCTGTCTCGTCCGACAGGGTAGATTGGGAGCTCCTGCCCACGCATGATTGGCTGTGCGCGGGCAGGGGGCGACGTTGCACAAAATCGCAAAATTGAGTTCTTGTGCAATGCTGAATTCTGGCAGCATAATTCAGCCCGCCAAAACAAGCTGCGGTGGACAGGGGCGAGTATGTACGCCCCTGTCTGCTGCAGCATGATAAATCGACCCCTAAGTATTCAACCTCAGTACAGGTTGTTAAAAAATAAGTAAGGGAAAGATTTAATAATTATTCACTGATACTATGTTGTTAAAAAAATGCTTCATGTTTACTGATAGTCCAGAAACAACATTTAATAAGAAAAATATGTAAATAGCTTTATTTATCTAAGGAAATGGTTTCTTTTAATTAACCTCATAATTAAACATTTTTTTATCCAAGAAGACAGGTAAATGAGCCGCCTATAGTCCTATATATGATCTGTTTTAAGGCCTTAAACATATAAAGAAATGTCAAAGTGATAGCATCAGGCTTGCCCTTTGGGCAGGTTAAAGGGGCACCCATCCTGGGATCTGCACTTTGGGGGGGCCCCCATTCTGTCATCAGAGGTGAGGGCATAAGAAGGTGCAATGTACATCTTGTATTACGTTTATTATGGGGTCAATTTCATCCAGCGGAATCAAAGACCCCTGAGACGAATAGCAGTGCCGTACCTTCCACTTACGCTTTGTAGGACGAGGCATCGCATTTATGGCTGCAGAAACCGCCATCTGCAACTGATCAGTGAAGTCTGGAGGCCAAAAAGCCCCTCCTGTAGGAGGATTAGTAGTGCCCTGGGGAACTGCTTGTGTAATTGGAGATGATTGTAGGGAACCCACCTCGCAGGGCAGAGAACCCTCAGAGGTGGACGGCTCAGTCGTACTAAGTACCTTAGTCTTCTTCGATATAGCAATATTGTCAAAGCATGTGGAACAGAGTTGTGTCGGTGGTTCGACTGGAACCTCCTCACAGTAAACACAGTTAATAGGTTTAGATAAAGAAGGAGTATGCTCTAACATATCAGAGTCCTCCATAGCTTACGCCTTTATTGCGGACTTGATAAATTTATTAAATGGCACATTTATATCTCAATGGCCGGGGCACTCACTACCTCCTATGACCCGGACTACAAGAAGCAGCTTTCGTCCGAACACAGGTCAAGAAAGAGGAAGTTACAGAAGCCACACCGAGTGCCATGCAGGACCGCCCCTGCACTCGAGAGAGAGACACACCAAAAAAAAAAACACCTCAATCTCTCTCTAACTGTTCCACACTTTACCCCTATAATAGGTACTCTCTCAAATGAAAACACAACTCAAATCTGGGTTACAAAGGCCGCAGCTTTTATTTTAACAATTACATTATAACCAAAAATAACTGAAACATTAAATACCCCAACCAGTGCTTGCCCCCCCATAGCATCCACATTTTCACCAGCTAAACCTTTCCACCTCCACCTCTCCTAAAATCAGGAGGTACCCATACAAATGCTATTCCAACGAAGCAAGCACTCCGCCACCACAACTGCGACAAACACCTCCAATCCTTAAATGGGGAGGGTGGGCGGGAGCTTCCTTCCACACTTACCCTCTCTTCCAAACTTTTTGGCGCTATGTTCTGCTCCTCCCACTGCTTTTATCCCCTCTTCCCATGCCCCACCTGTCTCCACCCCTTATTCCCAGCAACCAATCCCTTTTTCCCACCTATACTGGGGTCAAATGCCCTTCCCCTGCATAGGTGCCGTCCAGGGCTTGCTTGACCCTTCTAATAGGTACTCTCTCAAATGAAAACACAACTCAAATCTGGGTTACAAAGGCCGCAGCTTTTATTTTAACAATTACATTATAACCATAAATAACTGAAACATCAAATATCCCAACCAGTGCTTGCCCCCCCCCATTGCATCCACATTTTCACCAGCTAAACCTTTCCACCTCCACCTCTCCTAAAATCAGGAGGTACCCATACAAATGCTATTCCAACCAAGCAAGCACTCCGCCACCGGCAAGGCCTAAGGCCGAGCCCCGCCAACTAAATCCAAGGCCTTTGCAACCCACTCATTCACATTAAAATTAAATAGATGTAAACCCACTTCATTCAAATGAACCCCGTCTTTCAGGAAGAAACATTTCCCAGACTCCCCTTCGAACTCAACATGCCGTAGTGACATCCCCCCAACCCCTTTTACAAAACTGCTCATCATCCTATTTACTTTTTTCTGAGAGGCATCCAATTTTTTGCCATCCCAAGCTGCCCTCCAATATAACCTTGGTTCGATCTCAGACCACAATATCACTAACTTCGGAAACAGCGTAATCAGCCTTTTCACATCCCGTTTCATCTCATCCACTAACTCTTTTTGAGATCTAGTACCCAAATCGTTCCCACCCCAAGTGTATCAGTAAAATATCAGGAGGGCAGAATAGCCTTGCATATTCGACAACTTTAGTAATTAATTGATCCCACCTCATGCCTCTGATTCTGAACCAATGAATGCTGACCTCCGTCGATGAAAACCCCATCTGGACCCCATCCTCTCTAACCATTGCCGCTTTCCTAGCCCAGTAAATATAGGAATGGCCCATGAGCCAACACTGTATTGGACCTGAAACGAGACAACAAACAACACTAGACTAAATCGGGCCTAACATAGGAAACATATCTGTTTGAAACCAACCTCCCAATCCTCTTGATCCCTTCCACCCCCATCCCCAACGCATGTGCCTCTGTGGCTGCCCCAATTCTAAAAGAATGCGTCCCAAAGTCCCTTGGATCTAAACCACATTGCCCTAAGCCTTTTTTAAGCACTGCCTGAAATTGAAACAGTGATAATGAAGAACCATCATTATGTACAAACAATGGGCCCCAACCCCTAGGCCTTACCCCAACAAAATCCTGTACTGCTTTTACTGGGCAGCATGTGCCTCATATAGCCCTTAACACTATCTGAACACCCCTCGCCGCCTGGTCCGTTTTGGACCACCCCAGCCAAATTAGCAACCTGTCATCCTCCACCACCATGTCAGACCTTTGGATACCCCTTGTGTCCCTCCTATTTTTTCCCACCAGTTCCGATACCCTAAATGCTCCTAAAAAGGCTACCACAAAAACAGCTCGAAATAACAGCTTTTCATACTCCAAACTACAGATCTCTGGCAACTGACCAACCACCCTTTGTAGGATTGCGAAAACCACCGGCCGCCTACCGGCCGCTACCACCTTTCCCCTACACAAACTCCTTGCCGCCAACCGCACCAAGAAATGTTTCGACACATCTTCCCAACCCATCAACTGAAATAAGAATGCCAATGCCGCTAGCCGCCTTCTCACCATAGACCTCGAGATCCTGACCATCCTCCACTCTTGCATCAACTCCAACAACGCCCTTACCCTACCTTCAGAACTATCAACCGGCCCCCATTCCTGCAGCCTCTTACCCAATAAACCCCATACCTGGGTATATGCCCTCCATGTTCCCGGAGCTAAAGCTCCTTTCACCATATTCAGTGTGTTGGCAACGCTATCTCCCACAGTTCTTCCGGAAACCGCTCCCCAAATACCTCCGCCTCTGGGGCCAAATGATGGAACCGGTCCCACTGTAAACATGAAAGAGAATCAGCAACCTCATTCAACTTCCCCAGAACATGTACAGCTCTAAACAAGACATTTCATTGCATACATTTTAGCACAAACATCCTTAACAACTGTACAACCGGAGGTGATGATGCCGATAATCTGTTCAATGCCATCACCACCCCCATATTGTCAGAATGGAAAGTCACCCTCTTGTTGACCAACAGTTGTGGCCAGACATGCAACGCCACCACCAATGGAAAAAGCTCCAGAAGCACCAAATTCTTAGTGAACCCCAATTCCACCCATTTCTCCAGCCACTGTCCCGCACAGCACCTGCCATTGAAATACGCCCCAAAACCAATGGCCCCTGAAGCATCCGTGAACAAATTCAGATCCGAGTCCCTTAAACCTCCCTCCTGCACCATTGCCCTCCCGTTAAACTCCCTCAAGAAACTCCGCCAAACTCCCAAGTCCTCCTTGAGCTCTTTCCCCAGTTGAATTCGGTGAAACGGCTCCTTCACCCCCACAGTCGCCTGGGACAGGCTTCTCATAAACACTCTTTCCACCAGGATGATCTTGCATGCAAAGTTGAGTTTTCCAATCAACGACTGAAGTTCCCTTAATTTGAGCTTCTGCTTCCCCACCACCCTCTCAATCGTCTTTACCAAGTCCACTTTTTTGTCCTCCGGCAGCCTACATTCCATCCTGACTGAATCAATTTCGATACCCAAAAAACTCAAGCACGGCGTCGAGCCTTCTGTCTTCTCCCCGCTACTTGAATCCCAAAGTCCCCCGCTACCTGTGTAAATGTTGCCATAAGGTGCTCACAGTCCCTTGATCCTTCCGGATCCACAAATAAGAAATCGTCCAAGTAATGGACCACCCACCTGCTGGCACACCACTCACTCCACGAAACAACTGAATTTCTCAAAATATGAGCAGGAAATCGAACACCCCATCGGCAGGCATAAATCCACGAAATAGGAATCGTCAAAACTACAACCTACCTAACAAGTGATATCTGAGGTGCACTGGCAACAGGCGAAAGGCTGCTTCTACATCAACTTTTGCAAACAACGCCCCCCTGCCCGCCGACCGAACCAAGTCCACCGCCTTATCAAAAGATGCATAACGCACTGCCGCCAACTCGGGATCAATCCCATCATTTACCGAAGCCCCCTTCGGATAGGACAGATGGTGTATTATCCTATACTGCCCTGGGGATTTCTTCGGCACAACCCCTAACAGTGAAACCCGTAGATTAGCCAATGGCAATGCCTGAAACGGGCCCGCCATTCTACCCAATGAAACCTCTTTCCTCAACTTCTCCCTTATAATTTCTGGGAATTCCCTTGCTGATTTTACATTTCCTGAAGCCCTAGCCCCCTCCTTGAATGGAATCCAAAACCCTGAACTAAAACCCATTAACAGCATTTTCTGCATCCACCCTCCTCGAGTCCCCCCTAGTGTACCGGTCTAACCACGGCACCATCCTTATGACCTTCACCGGAGTCCGCGCCCTGTACAGCCACTTCCCCTGTCCTGGCTGGCAATCGCCCCCGCTTGAAGCACTTGGAGTATGCGTGGGCCCCCCCACAACCTGAGCACTTGTGCTTGTACTTACATTTCCCCCCGAACCGACATTGGCCATCGTTAAACTGGAAACATAGTCCTTTTCTGAGCGCCACTGCCGTGGTTGTTCCAGTCCCCCCAGTACTTGCTCCTGCCCCACAAAAGGACTGCCCACCATGAAGGGGTGTCATCATCTCCAACCATATCCCCATATCCCGGTCGTCCCACTTCATGTCCGGGTGCACTGCTATCCACTGGCGGAACTGCTCGTCATATCGCCACCATGCCATGCCACCATATGTGCAGTATGCTGCCAATATCTCATCAAAATAACAAAACAAAGCCAAGCCTTGTTCCGGGTACCTCTCTGCAGTCACACTAGCTAAAATAGAGAAAGCCTGCGACCAATTGCCGAATGTCTTTGGCAGCTTCCTGTACCTCTTCTTTCGCTCCTCCTCCTCTTTCTTCCCTTGCTCTTCTTTCCGGTCCTCTTTAATCTCCACAAACTGCTCGAGTGGAAGCAACGGGAAAATCTCCAAAAACTCCCTCTTCCAAATCTTCTCTTTAATCTCTTGAGTTAAATGGATACCCAGCGGCCCGATTGTGCACAAACACGGCCTACTCATAGCCACCTCCGCCACCTTAATAGTATCTCCCCCAGCTCCCATTGCCGCAATGGGCACCACCACCCCTGAACTCTGGCTCCCTGAGGTCTGGACCCCTTGTTTGCCCCACATTCCAGCCACCCCACCTCCCTCACTACATTGCTTTTCAACCTGGGCAACCAAATCCTTCAACCCCTTCAACAGTACCAAATTCAACCCTCCACTTGTGGCCCCTGCATTCACATGTACAGAAGTGTTAGCCCCAGTCCCAGGCTCCTCACCTGCTGTAGACGGAGCAATCACTGGTCCCGAACTGCTGCCGCCCCTGCGGTCCGGCTCCCCGGTCTCCGTCGTCCTAGCTCTCTCCTCTGAATGCCCCAGCGATCTCCTGCTCATCTCCCTCTGATTCCCCGGTGATCATGCTCTCTGTTGATCCCTTCCCCTTTCTGGGTGATTCCTCCTCCTGGGAGACCTGTCCAATCTTCCCCATGTTGGTGACGTGTGTGTGGCTCTACTCCTCCTTGCATCCACTGGTGAGCGGGACCTCACCCGCCGTCTACTGCTCCCTGCCCCGACGGATCCTTGGCCACCACTTCTGGGGCCGCTCTCTCCTCCTGCCTGTGAAGAAAACAGAACCGTCCCGTTCCCATCCTGACCCTGCTGCCTTCACCGCCATGCCTCCTTTCTATGCCATGACCAGGGCCCCTTAGCGCCTCCCCCATGTTCCTGGCAGCACCAGGTGACCACAACTGCAACAACTGTGCCAAAGCCCTCATATCCCCTACCTGGTCCACCGTCCCCGGTCCAGACTCCTCCCCTCTTCCTTGCCCTTCTTCCTCGAATTCGTTGTATGAATCCCCCAGAAATATGGTGTCCATATCCATATCGTTGAAGTCCAACTCCTCAGAAGGCGACGCCCGCCTGGCGGGCCCGCCGTCACTGATCCCGGGTAACTCTGAAGGAAGGAGAGAGAGAGGTGGGGGAGACAGCCTCATGTCAATACTTTAAATCACTACTTTCAACACAACCATGGGGGGAAGGGATGCGGGGGAGAAAAAACAGCGGGGGGGTAGGAGCAGAAAACAGGGGGGAAGGGGGGGGAACAGGGGAAGGGATTGGGGGGAACAGGGAAGGGATTGGGGGGAACAGGGGGAAGGGGTGGGGGGCAGAATGCCAATGCCAGCTTAAGCCGCACCCCAGGGGCAGGAAAGACTGAAAAGGATGGAGCTGGGACTCAGAATGACATAGATAGCCTAGCCAGCCCATGACAAAGCCCACCAATGCAGCGCCCCCCTGGGAGGGACAGGGGGAGGACCGGCCCCAGGGCCCACAACAAAAGGCCGTGGGCCCCCGGCCAAACCCCCCCCCGCGCCCCAAACCCACCAGACAACCTCCCACCCCCAATTAATTCCCACTAAACAAGGCCACCTAATGCTGTGCCCCGGTGAAGACTACAATATAAAGGCCATGGGCCCTGAGCCAGCCCTCCCCCCATCCCCTCAGGCACCCTCCTACCACTGTGCCCCCCTTTGCAGTCATAAAGAAAGGCAATTAGGCCCAGAGCCAGCCTTCCCGCCCCCCAGGCTCAGCAGGCATCATTGTGCCCTAAGCTAGCACACCACATATCCCTTCAGCACCCCTGAATCATCATCGCCTCCCTCCCCCCAACCAAGGTACATTAGTGGTTCGCCAAGCCACCACACTACCCCCATACCGGCCTTATCACCCTTCCCACTACACTACGTAACTTCCCTTTCCCCACCGCTCATCAGTCTGCTCAGACAAACACCCCCCCGCCCGCCATCCTTGCAGCCCGCCCTCACCTTACTGAGGGCTCCGTTCAACATGCCGCCATTCTAACAGATTCCCCCCTCCTACAGCCAATGTCCTACCGCCAACGACGATGCCCTCCAAGGCCCACTATCCCCCACCTTACCTGCTTCTTCCCCTTTGCCGGTCTCCTCTGCCGCCCACCCACACAGCGGGTGGTCCCGCCTTCAGCTCCTCCTCCCGACATGGCCTCCTCCATCCGTGCCAGGCCTGCCACCACCTCGGGCCTCACCGGCGTCGAGCTCCCGGTCTGCCGCCAACTTGCTCTTCCAGGAGATGCTCCTCTGCGGCTCCCACTACACAGGCTTCTGCCCCGCGTACTGCTTGTGCCTCCCAGCTCCGGACTAAGCCTTTCCGGCGGTCTGACCTTCTTGACCGGCCTAGCCCCAGGAGGCTGTTCTGTCCTGCCTCTGGCCGCCTCCTCTGCTACCGGAGCCACTCTTGCATTCCGGAGCTGCTCCATCACCCACTCCACGCCTCTGGCTTGAGCCAAGGCTGTCACTGCTGCTACCAAGTCCGGATTCGCCGCCATTTCCTCAGGTAAGTGTGAAACAAAGCTAGCTTCCTTCCACACTTACCCTCTCTTCCAAACTTTTTGGCGCCCATTTCTGCTCCTCCCACTGCTTTTATCCCCTCTTCCCAAGCCCCACCTGTCTCCACCCCTTATTCCCAGCAACCAATCCCTTTTTCCCACCTATACAGGGGTAAAATGCCCTTCCCCTGCAAAGGGTGCCGTCCAGGGCTTGCTGACAGAGCCTCATCTCACACAAGTGCAGCAGAAACACAATAAACAATATTATGCATAATAAAATCCACCCTGTTCCATAACCCCCTTTCGAGGGTGTTACCCTAGATTCTATACAGATAAAAGGAGTCACACTGTGACCCTGTCTTCTTACGTTATCACATATATATATAATGAAACGATCTTACCAGAATCAATGCGGTTACACAGGAACACAGCCTTTCAAGTGTGACAGTTTAGTAGCGTCTCTCCTGACATGGACTTGAGAGAAGAAAAGCAGGCAGTGAAACTCGTCAATGCTGATTGCTTATGGAGCTGTTAATATGAGTCGGGATGGTTTCGCAGAAGAACTCCCCCTGCATCTCCAGACTCTAACTTTCACCCATGCTCTCAGTGAGAGGCTGACAGGACTACTTAAAACTCCAGTCCCATTGTGAAGAGTACTATCATCCATAAGAGACTACTCCAAATCTTCCGACACTTCTCTGCCAACTTCCTGTGATGAAAGGCAAAGAATGACTGGGGGATGAGGAGAGTGGGGGAGGTATTTAAGCCTTTGGCTGGGGTGTCTTTGCCTCCTCCTGGTGGCCAGGTTCTTATGTAAGCTTCTTATAAATGTAGCCACAAAAGATGTGCTGCCCACCCTCTAATCTGCCTTGTTTGCCTAGGCCAAAATACGACCCTGCCTTTACTATCTTCTCCAAAAAACACCCTTATATTTCCTTTAATATCTGCTCCCTTCACCACCCTTGTATTACCTTTACTAACTGCTCCAATCACCACTCTAATATTACCTTTACTAACTGTCCCTTTAACCATCCTTATATTATCTTTATAATCTGCTCCAAAAACACCCTTATATTACCTATACTAACTGCTCCCAGCACTACCCTTATATTACCTTAACTAACAGCTCCCTTAACAACCCTTATATTACCTTTATTATCTGCTCCTATCAACACCTTTATATTACCTTTACTAACAGCTCCCCTAACCACCCTTACATTATCTTTACTAACTGCTCCCTTAACCACCCTTATATTACCTTTACTAACTGCTCCCAGCACCACCCTTATATTACCTTCACTATCTGCTCCCAGCACTACCCTTATATTACCGTCACTATCTGCTCCCATCAACACTCTTATATTACCTTTACTAACTACTCCCAGAACCACCCTTATATTACTTTTACTAACTGCTCCCTTAATCACCCTTATATTACCTTTGCTAACAGCTCCCTTAACCACCCTTATATTAACTTTACTATCTGCTCCCAGCACTACCCTTATATTAGCTTTACTAACTGCTCCCTTAATCACCCTTATATTACCTTTACTAACTGCTCGCAGCACCACCCTTATATGCTGCCCCCTCCCCCCACCGCTTGCAAAACACTTGCATACACACATACAAATGCACAGGCGCATACACACTGTCAATCATGCAGACACACATATCTATCTATTGCTGCAATATACAGGGAGTGCAGAATTATTAGGCAAATTAGTATTTTGACCACATCATCCTCTTTATGCATGTTGTCTTACTCCAAGCTGTATAGGCTTGAAAGCCTACTACCAATTAAGCATATTAGGTGATGTGCATCTCTGTAATGAGAAGGGGTGTGGTCTAATGATATCAACACCCTATATCAGGTGTGCATAATTATTAGGCAACTTCCTTTCCTTTGGCAAAATGGGTCAAAAGAAGGACTTGACAGGCTCAGAAAAGTAAAAAATAGTGAGATATCTTGCAGAGGGATGCAGCACTCTTAAAATTGCAAAGCTTCTGAAGCGTGATCATCGAACAATCAAGCGTTTCATTCAAAATAGTCAACAGGGTCGCAAGAAGCTCGTGGAAAAACCAAGGCGCAAAATAACTGCCCATGAACTGAGAAAAGTCAAGCATGCAGCTGCCAAGATGCCACTTGCCACCAGTTTGGCCATATTTCAGAGCTGCAACATCACTGGAGTGCCCAAAAGCACAAGGTGTGCAATACTCAGAGACATGGCCAAGGTAAGAAAGGCTGAAAGACGACCACCACTGAACAAGACACACAAGCTGAAACGTCAAGACTGGGCCAAGAAATATCTCAAGACTGATTTTTCTAAGGTTTTATGGACTGATGAAATGAGAGTGAGTCTTGATGGGCCAGATGGATGGGCCCGTGGCTGGATTGGTAAAGGGCAGAGAGCTCCAGTCCGACTCAGACGCCAGCAAGGTGGAGGTGGAGTACTGGTTTGGGCTGGTATCATCAAAGATGAGCTTGTGGGGCCTTTTCGGGTTGAGGATGGAGTCAAGCTCAACTCCCAGTCCTACTGCCAGTTTCTGGAAGACACCTTCTTCAAGCAGTGGTACAGGAAGAAGTCTGCATCCTTCAAGAAAAACATGATTTTCATGCAGGACAATGCTCCATCACACGCGTCCAAGTACTCCACAGCGTGGCTGGCAAGAAAGGGTATAAAAGAAGAAAATCTAATGACATGGCCTCCTTGTTCACCTGATCTGAATCCCATTGAGAACCTGTGGTCCATCATCAAATGTGAGATTTACAAGGAGGGAAAACAGTACACCTCTCTGAACAGTGTCTGGGAGGCTGTGGTTGCTGCTGCACGCAATGTTGATGGTGAACAGATCAAAACACTGACAGAATCCATGGATGGCAGGCTTTTGAGTGTCCTTGCAAAGAAAGGTGACTATATTGGTCACTGATTTGTTTTTGTTTTGTTTTTGAATGTCAGAAATGTATATTTATGAATGTTGAGATGTTATATTGGTTTCACTGGTAAAAATAAATAATTGAAATGGGTATATATTTGTTTTTTGTTAAGTTGCCTAATAATTATGCACAGTAATAGTCACCTGCACACACAGATATCCCCCTAAAATAGCTATAACTAAAAACAAACTAAAAACTACTTCCAAAACTATTCAGCTTTGATATAAATGAGTTTTTTGGGTTCATTGAGAACATGGTTGTTGTTCAATAATAAAATTAATCCTCAAAAATACAACTTGCCTAATAATTCTGCACTCCCTGTATATATAAAAAACACACAGATTTTCTGAAACAATACTTCCCCAAACATATTACTAAGTGCTGAAAGCCAACAAAGCTAAAGTCAATAGCTAGCTAAATAATTAAAAGTTCTGAGTTATCTCTAAACTGTAAGCTACATGGGCAGTCTCTTATTATACCCCCATAAAATGTAAGCTCCTTGGGCAAAATCTTCCTTTAAATACTTGTATAATATTTCTAAAATAACTGTAAGCTTCTTAGAAATATAGCCACAAAAAATGTGCTGCCCACCCTCTAATCTGCCTAGGCCAAAATATGCCCCTGCCTTTACTATCTGCTCCAAAAAACACTCTTATATTACCATTACCAACTGCGTCTTTAACCATCCTTATATTATGTGCTCCAAAAACACCCTTATATTAACTTTACTAACTTCTCCCTTAACCACCCTTATATTACCTTTACTAACAGCTCCCATCACCACCCTTATATTGCCTTTACTAACTGCTCCCATCACCTACCTTATATTACCTTTACTATCTGCTCCAAAACACCCTTATATTACCTTTACTAACTGCTCACAGTACTAACCTTATATTGCCTTTACTAACTGCTACAATCATTACCCTTATATTACTTTTACATACTGCTCCCATCACCACCCTTATATTTCCTTTACTATCTGCTCCCTTAACCACCCTTAAATTACCTTTACTATCTGCTCCCAGCACTACCCTTAAATTACCTTTACTAACTTCTCCCATAACCACCCTTATATTACCTTTACTAACTTCTCCCATAACCACCCTTATATTACCTTTACTAACTGCTCCCATCACCACCCTTATATTACCTTTGCTAACTGCTCCCATCACCACCCTTATATTACCTTTACTAACTGCTCCCATCACCACCCTTATATTGCCTTTACTAACTGCTCCCAGCACTACCCTTATATTACCTTTACTATCTGCTACCATAACAACCCTTATATTACCTTTACTATCTGCTCCCATCACCACCCTTATATTGCCTTTACTAACTGCTCCCAGCACTACCCTTATATTACCTTTACTATCTGCTACCATAACAACCCTTATATTACCTTTACTATCTGCTCCCAGCACTACCCTTATATTAACTTTACTAACTGTTCCCATTACCACAGTTATATTACCTTTACTATCTGCTCTCATAACCACCCTTATATTACCTTTACTAACTGCTCCCAGCACCAGCCTTATAATACCTTTACTATCTGCTCCCAGCACTACCCTTATATTACCTTTACTAACTGCTCCCAGCACTACCCTTATATTACCTTTACTATCTGATTCCAGCACTACCCTTATATTACCTTTACTATCTGCTCCCAGCACTACCCTTATATTACCTTTACTAACGGCTCCCAGCACCCTCTTTATATTATCTTTACTAACTGTTCCCTTTACCACTCTTATATTACCTTTACAAACTTTTCCCATCACCACCCTTATATTACCTTTACTAACTGCTATGAGCACCACCCTTATATTACCTTTACTCTCTGCTAGCACTACCCTTCTATTACCTTTACTATCTGCTCCCAGCAATACCCTTATATTACCTTTACTAACTGCTCCCAGCACTACCCTTATATTACCTTTACTAACTGCTCAAAGGACCACCCTTATAATACCTTTACTAACTGCTCCCATCACCACCTATATTATCTTTACTATCTGCTCCCAGCACCACCTTTATATTACCTTTACTAACTGCCCCGTTAACCACCCTTATATTTTATTTACTATCTGCACCCATTACCACCATTATATTAACTTCACTATCTGCTCCCAGCATCACCCTTATATTACCATTACTAACAGCTCCCATCACGACCCTTATATTACCTTTACTAACTGCTCACAGTACTACCCTTGTATTGCCTTTACTAACTGCTCACAGTACTACCCTTATATTGCCTTTAATAACTGCTCCCATCAACACCCTTATATTACCTTTACTAACTGCTCCCATCAACACCCTTATATTACCTTTACTAACAGCTCCCATAACCACCCTTATATTACCTTTACTATCTGCTCCCATCAGCACCCTTATATTACCTTTAATAACTGCTTCCATCACCACCCTTATATTAACTTTACTATCTGCTCCCAGCACTACCCTTATATTATCTTTACTATCTGCACCCATCACCTCCCTTATATTAATTTTACTATCTGATCCCATCACTACCCTTATATTACCTTTACTATCTGCTCCCAGCACTACCCTTATATTACCTTTACTAACAGCTCCCTTAAAGGGACAGTCAAGTCCAAAAAAAACTTTCATGATTTAAATAGGGCACATGATTTTAAACAACTTTCCAAATTACCTTTACTAACAGCTCCCTTAGCAACCCTTATAATACCTTTACTAACTGCTCTCCCACCACCACCCTTATATTACCTTTAATAACTGGTTCCATCACCACCCTTATATTAACTTTACTATCTGCTTCCAGCACTACCCTTATATTATCTTTACTATCTGCACCCATCACCTACCTTATATTAATTTTACTATCTGATCCCATCACTACTCATATATTACCTTTACTATCTGCTTCCAGCACTACACTTATATTACCTTTACTAACTGCTCCCAGCACCCTCCTTATATTATCTTTACTATTTGCTCCCATAACCACCCTTATATTACCTTTACTAACTGTTCCCTTAACCACTCATATTACCTTTACTAACTGCTCCGAGCACAACTTTTATATTACCTCTACTCTTTGCTAGAACTACCTGTATATTACCTGTACTAACTGCTCCCATCACCACACTTATATTACCTTTACTAACTGCTCCCAGCACTACCCTTATATTACCTTTACTAACTGCTCAAAGCACCACCCTTCAATTATCTTTACTATCTTCTCCTAGCACCACCCTTATATTACCTTTACTATATGCTCCCAGCACCACCCTTATATTACCTTTACTATCTGCTCCCAGCACCACCCTTATATTACCATTACTAACAGCCCCGTTAACCACCCTTATATTATCTTTACTATCTGTACCCATCACCAAAATTATATTAACTTCACTATCTGCTCCCAGCACCACCCTTATATTACCTTTACTAATAGCTCCCATAACCACCCTTATATTACCTTTACTAACTGCACACAGTACCACCCTTATATTACCTTTAATAACTGCTTCCATCACCACCCTTAAATTAACTTTACTATCTGCTCCCAGCACTACCCTTATATTATCTTTACTATCTGCACCCATCACCTCCCTTATAATAATTTTACTATCTGCTCCTATCACTACCCTTATATTACCTTTACTATCTGCTCCCAGCACTACCATTATATTACCTTTATTAACAGCTCCCTTAAAGGGACAGTCAAGTCCAAAGAAAAAAACATTCATGATTTAAATAGGGCACGTGATTTTAAACAACTTTCCAATTTACTTTTATCAGCAATTTTGCTTTGTTCACTTTGCATTCTTAGTTGAAAGCTAAACCTAGGAGGTTCATATGCTAATTTCTTAGACTTTGAAAGCCGCCTCTAATCTGAAAGCATTTTGACAGTTTTCCACCACTAGAGGGCGTTAGTTCATGTGTTTCATATTGATAACATTGAGCTCATGCATGTGAAGTTACCTATGAGTAAGCCCTGGTTGGCTAAAATGCAGGTCTGTCAAAACAACTGAAATAAGGGGGCAGTTTTATTAACTTTACTATCTGCACCCAGCACTACCCTTATATTATCTTTACTATCTGCACCCATCACCTCCCTTATATTAATTTTACTATCTGCTCCCAGCACTACCCTTATATTACCTTTACTAACTGCTCTCAGCACCCTCCTTATATTATCTTTACTATCTGCTCCCATAACCACCCTTATATTACCTTTACTAACTGTTCCCTTAACCACTCTTATATTACCTTTACTAACTGCTCCGTGCACCACTCTTATATTACCTTTACTCTCTGCTAGCACTATCTTTATATTACCTTTACTAACTGCTCCCATCACCAACCTTATATTATCTTTAATATCTGCTCCCAGCACCCACCTTATATTACCTTTACTAACTGCCCCCTTTTTAACCACCCTTATATTATCTTTACTAACAGTCTCGTTAACCACCCTTATATTATCTTTACTATCTGCACCCATCACCACCCTTATATTAACTTTAATATCTGCTCCCAGCACCACCCTTATATTACCTTTACTAACAGCTCCCATAACCACCCTTATATTACCTTTATTATCTGCTCCCATCACCAGCCTTATATTACCTTTACTATCTGCTCCCAGCACCACCCTTATATTAACTTTACAATCTGCTCCCAGCACCACCCTTATATTACATTTACTAACTGCTCCCAGCACCACCCTTATATTACTTTTACTATCTGCTTCCAGCACCACCCTTATATTACCTTCACTTTCTGCTCCCTGCACTACCCTTATATTACCTTTACTAACAGCTCTGTTAACCACCTTTATACTACCTTTACTATCTGCTCCCGGTATCACCCTTATATTAACTTTACTATCTGCAACCATCACCACCCTTATATTAATTTTACTATCTGCTCCCATCACCACCCTTATATTATCTTTACTATCTGCACCCATCACCACCCTTATATTAAATTTTACTATCTGCTCCCATAAACACCCTTATATTACCTTTACTTTCTACTCCCATCACCACCCTTATATTACCTTTACTATCTGCACCCTTAACCACCCTATATTACCTTTACTAACAGCTGCCTTAACCACTCTTATATTACCTATACTAACTGCTCTCTTTACCACCCTTATATTACCTTTACTATATGCTCCCAGCACCCTCCTTATATTACCTTTACTAACTGCCCCCTTCTTTACCACCCTTATATTACCTATATAACTGCTCTCTTTACCACCCTTATATTACCTTCACTAACTGCTCCCAGCACCCTCTTATATTACCTTTACTAACTGCCCCCTTCATTACCACCCTTATATTACCATTACTAACTGCTCCCAGCACCACCCTTATATTACCTTTACTATCTGCTCCCATCACCACCCTTATATTACCTTTACTAACTGCCCCCTTCACAACCCTTATATTAACTTTACTATCTACTCCCAGCACTACCCTTATATTACCTTTACTAACTGCTCCCAGCACCACCCTTATATTACGTTTACTATCTGTTTCCAGCACCACCCTTATATTACCTTTACTACCTGCTTCCTGCACTACCCTTATATTACCTGTACTATCTACTCCCAGCACTACCCTTATATTACCTTTACTACCTGCTCATTGCACTACCCTTATATTACCTTTACTATCTGCTCCCAGAATCACCCTTATATTAATTTTACTATCTGCTCCCATCACCACCCTTATATTATCTTTACTATCTGCTCCCATAACCACCCTTATATTATCTTTTTTTTATCTGCACCCATCACCACCCTTATATTAATTTTACTATCTGCTCCCATCGCCATCCTTATAATACCTTTTACTATCTGCTCCCATAACCACCCTTATATTACCTTTACTATCTGCTCCCAGCACTACCCTTATATTACCTATACTAACTGCTCCCAGCACCACCCTTATATTACCTTTACTTTCTGCTCCCATCACCACCCTTATATTACCTTTACTATCTGCTCCCTTAACCACCCTTATATTACCTTTACTAACAGCTGCCCTAACCACACTTATATTACCTATACTCACTGCTCTCTTTACCACCCTTATATTACCTTTACTATATGCTCCCAGCACTACCCTTATATTACCTTTACTATATGCTCCCAGCACTACCCTTATATTACCTTTACTATCTGCTCCCAGCACTACCATTATATTACCTTCACTAACTGCTCCCATCACCACCCTTATATTACCTTTACTATCTGCTCCCAGCACCACCCTTATATTACCTTTACTAACTGCTCACAGTACTACCCTTATATTGCCATTACTAACTGCTCCCAGCACTACCCTTAAATTACCATTACTAACAGCTGCCATAACCACCCTTATATTACCTTTACTATCTGCTCCCATCACCACCCTTATAATAACTTTACTATCTGCTCCCAGCACCACCCTTATATTAACTTTTACTATCTGCTACCATCACCACCCTTATATTACCTTTACTATCTGCTCCAAGCACCACCCCTATATTACCTTTACTAACTGCTTCCAGCACCACCCTTCTATTACCTTTACTATCTGCTCCCAGCACCACCCTTATATTACCTTTACTAACTGCCCCATTAACCACCCTTATATTATCTTTACTATCTGCACCCATCACCACCATTGTATTAACTTCACTATCTGCTCCCAGCGCCACCCTTATATTACCTTTACTAACTGCTCCCATCACCACCCTTATATTACCTTTACTAATAGCTCCCATCACAACCCTTATATTACCTTTACTAACTTCTCACAGTACTACCCTTATATTGCCATTACTAACTGCTCACAGTACTACCCTTATATTGCCATTACTAACTGCTCACAGTACTACCCTTATATTGCCTTTACTAACTGCTTCTAGCCCTACCCTTATATTACCTTTACTAACTACTCCCATCAACACCCTAATATTACCTTTACTAACAGCTCCCATAACCACCCTTATATTACCTTTACTATCTGATCCCATCACCACCCTTATATTACCTTTAATAACTGCTTCCATCACCACCCTTATATTAACTTTACTATCTGCTCCTAGCACTACCCTTATATTATCTTTACTATCTGCACCCATCACCTCCCTTATATTATCTGCTCCCATCACTACTCTTATATTACCTTAACTATCTGCTCCAGCACTACCCTTATATTACCTTTACTAACAGCTCCCTTAAAGGGACAGTCAAGTCCAAAAAAAACTTTCATGATTTAAATAGTGCACATGATTTTAAACAACTTTCCAATTTACCTTTACTAACAGCTCCCTTAACCACCCTTATAAAACCTTTACTAACTGCTCCCATCACCACCCTTATATTACCTTTAATAACTGCTTCCATCACCACCCTTATATTAACTTTACTATCTGCTCCCAGCACTACCCTTATATTACCTTTACTAACTGCACATAGCACCCTCCTTATATTATCTTTACTATCTGCTCCCATAACCACCCTTATATAACCTTTACTAACTGTTCCCTTAACCACTCTTATATTACCTTTACTAACTGCTCCGAGCACCACTCTTATATTACTTTTATTCTCTGCAAGCACTACCTTTATATTACCTTTACTAACTGCTCCCATCACTACCCTTATATTACCTTTACTAACTGCCCGCTTTTTCACCACCCTTATTTTATCTTTACTAACAGCTCCCATAACCACCCTTATATTACCTTTATTATCTGCTCCCATCACCAGTCTCATATTACCTTTACTATCTGCTCTCATCACCACACTTATATTACCTTTACTATCTGCTCCCAGCACCACCCTTATATTACCTTTACTAACTGCCCCCTTCACCACCCTTATATTAACTTTACTATCTGCTCCCATGACCACCCTTATATTACCTTTACTAACTGCTCCCAGCACCTGTCAACAATTGCCATTTCACTGTGCCTTTAAGACAAGTTCTCCTCCCCAAACATATCCTATTTAAACTCCACTTTTCCCAGAAGTCATTGCTTGATTATTAAAGAGCATTAGAGACTACAACTGAGTCTCTTTGTATTCTAAAGTTTATTAAGCCAATCTATAATCCTGAGCTGAACTTAACTTTTATTTTATTTTTCCTTTTGCTGCAATATCCTTTTATCTAAAGGAATAACCATACTGTTGCAAAACCGATCTCCTAACAATAAGGAGAGTTCCACTTTATTATCTTAGCAGCTGTGTGAAGCTGCAGCCCTAATCGTTACAGCCTGGGATCAGACGCACAGACTGGTGCTGACGTCATCTCCGTTTTCCCTAATACTCTGCGCAGCACGCCAGAGTCGGTAACTCGCTGCTGTCTTCAGTCGCTGCTCTCCTGTCTCCTCAACAGACGCACGGATCTCCATTACTTAAGTAAGACACGCTTCCTCTTGCAAACTTATAACCCACTGCTTCTAAGGTATGTGCACCAACGGTTTTATAATAAGCATGCTTGGACATAAACTGAGGGTAATGCATCATATTCTCATTCCGTTTCTTATCTCTGTTCTATCATTACTTTATTAAAGTGTCTGCCACAGCTATAGAGAAAAATAGTTTTGTGACATTAACCACAAATCCACTAGTAAATTTGTATTCATACAGGTACCTTATATCTAAGATATGATATTAATGGTGATTGTGAATACATACATTACCTATCACAATATTATTAACATACATATTAAAAAATAAGAAATTCAGACCTGTATTCTCACAGAATAATCAAGCCATAAAAAATATTAATACTCAATAGAAATGGCCAACCAGATCTCCTCACTTAATCAAAAAGTGGAAATTTTGGCTCAAGGACTAACCGAATTAAAAAATGAAAACAGCAGTCTAAAACAAGTAATAAATGAATTTGTATCCCAAAAAACTAATGAGACACCTGAACCACAGGTTAATCCTCCAACTCCATTCGCTGGAGATCGCACGAAATTTTGTGAATATAAGAATGCTTGTATACTTCTATTCACCCTAAAACCACAAACCTACCGTTCTGACAAGATCAAAGTTTTTACAGCTATCTCCTATCTCACTGGAGAGCCCAGAGCGTGGGCAGATAGATTTCTTGAATCAGAAGATCCCATTCTAAATTCCCTTGAAAACTTTTTTTCAAACAATGGCCATTCTCTACGATGATATTAATAAACAGCAAACTGCTGAACACAAATTAAGATCCCTTAAACAGGGAAAAAGACCCGTGGAAGATTACATAGCGGACTTCCAGCTATGGGCTACCGATTCAGAGTGGAACTCAGTTAGCCTGAAAAACCAGTTCCGCCTAGGTTTATCTGAACATTTAAAAGATGAACTGTCTAGAGTGGATTTCCCTGAAAGCTTGGATGCATTAATCAAATTGTGCATAGCGATGGATAGGAGGTATCGTGAAAGGAAGACTGAAAAACACTTTTATGAAACCACTCCCAAAAGATCTTTCCAAACTTATCAAGAAAAAACCCAAAGGATTCCCATACCAATGGAAATAGGTACCATTTGCGGACCTCTTAGTTTGGAAGATAAACAAAGGAGAAGGTCAGCTAATCTCTGCCTCTATTGCGCAAATAAAGATCATGATGTTGCCTCTTGTCCAATTCTTTCCCGTCAAAAGAAGGGTAAGTTATCGCTTAATTGTGCATGTGAAAATTTCAAAAACCCATCACACCTGTCATTAATATTGTCTTTACAGTGGGACAGTCAGCAACTTCAGAACAAAGCCATTATTGATTCCGGAGCTGATGGTTTATTTCTTGTTGAATCAATAGTTAAACAAAATAAAATACCTATTCTGCAGAAATCCTCTCCTGTCTTTGTAAGGGTAATAGATGGAACACATATTTTAAAGGGACCTATCACTCACCACACAATACCATTATTAACCATCACACCAGATGGACACAAAGAGTTTCTTACATTTGACATTATTCCTAGTTCAATTCACCCTATAGTACTTGGGTTACCGTGGTTACAAAAACATAACCCATCCATAGACTGGTCCCAAAATAAAATCACCTTCACTTCACAGTATTGTCTAAAGACATGTTACCCATATGTTAACATTGGACACATAAGTCCTACATTACCACAAGAATATCATGATTTCAATGACGTGTTTAATCTTAAAAACGCTGAAACACTCCCACCTCATAGGCATTTTGATTGCCCAATTGACACTAAACCAGGGGTAGAGATACCATCAGGAAAAATATTTCCTCTCTCACAAAAAGAATTAAATCATCTAAGAGAATATTTAGATGAAAACCTTAGAAATGGTTTCATATCCCCATCTTCATCACCAGTTGCCTCTGCTATCTTCTTTGTTACAAATAAAGATGGCACACTCAGACCAATAATAGATTACCGAGCCCTAAACGCTGTCACCATAAAAAATAGATACCCATTACCACTCATCCCGGAAATAATTGAACGCCTTACTGGTGCAAACATCTTTACCAAGTTAGATCTAAAAGGTGCATACAATTTAATACGTATGAAATCTGGAGATGAGTGGAAGACAGCTTTCAAAACAAGATATGGGCTATTTCAATATAATGTTATGCCCTTTGGTTTGACAAACGCCCCCGCCACATTCCAGTTCTTTATAAATGAAATCTTTAAAGAACTCATGGATGTGTGCGTTATTGTCTATCTAGACGATATCCTTATCTATTCCAAAACACTAGAGGACCATAGAAAACATGTAAGATGGGTTCTCTCAACTCTTCGTGATCATCAGTTGTATGCCAAAATGGAAAAATGTCAGTTCCACAAAGACACCATTAAATTTTTGGGATATATAATTTCTCCCAAAGGCATTCAAATGGATCAAGAAAAGGTAACAGCCATAATCAATTGGCAAACACCAACTACTTTGAAATCTTTACAAAGATTTCTAGGTTTCTCAAACTTTTACAGGAAATTCATTAATCAATATTCCACCATAGTGCAACCTTTAACTCGTCTGACAGGAAAACAAAAATTTGTTTGGGATTCTAAGGCTGAGCAAGCCTTTCACAATTTAAAGAAGAAATTTACAACAGCTCCTATTTTAAGAATACCTGATCCAGATTTGCCATACACCTTGGAGGTGGATGCCTCAAATGTTGGAATTGGTGCTATACTTATGCAACCCGGAAAACAAAATAATCAACTTTATCCAATCGCTTATTATTCTCGAAGATTAACTCCTGCAGAGACTAATTATTCAATAGGCGATAAGGAATTGCTAGCGATGAAATCAGCAATGGAACATTGGCGACATCTCTTGGAGGGGACTACAATCCCTTTCCAGGTTTTCACTGATCATAAAAACCTTCAATACTTGAAGAAAAATAAAACTCTATCTTCAAGACAGGTACGGTGGGCTCTTTTCCTGGATAGGTTTAATTTTTTACTAACTCATATACCAGGTACAAAAAATGTAAAAGCTGATGCTTTATCCCGGTCTTTTGAAACTACAGAAGATTCTCATATTAATACATACATCATTCCACCAACTAAAATCATTGCTTCTACAGTTCTAGAGACATCTGACATTTTCCAAGCACAACATTTGGATCCTCATATTCCACCAATTTGTACTCCAGATTCTGATTCTGGACTATATATGAATAATGGGTTGATATATGTTCCACCAACTCTAAGGAACCAGATCATACAACAACATCATGATTCCCCTTTAGCCGGTCATCCAGGCATTGAAAAAACAGCCGAACTAGTAGGCAGGGAATACTGGTGGCCTCAGATGAAAACTGCCATTCAGTCTTACTTGATAAATTGTCACACCTGCGCTATGAAAAAGAAGGAACACCACAAGCCCTATGGTCTCCTTACACCTTTGCCAATACCCATAAAACCTTGGGATATGATAGGTATTGACTTTATTGTAGATTTACCCATCTCAAATGGTCACAACACCATAATGGTAGTAGTAGATCATTTAACTAAAATGGCCCATTTCATCCCATTAAAAAGAACACCAACTGCTTTTACAACTGCAAAATACTTCCATAGTCATGTAGTTAGACTACATGGTTTACCAGCATCCATTGTAACTGATTGCGGAAGTCAGTTCACTTCAAAATTTTGGAGATTCTTATGTAAAACTTTGCAAATCTCACTCAGACTAACGACTGCTTTCCATCCACAGTCAAATGGTCAAACGGAACGCTTAAATCAAACTCTCGAACAGTACTTGAGATGTTTCATTTCATCTCAACAAGATGATTGGTATGATTGGTTACCTAGCGCAGAATTTGCTTATAATAATTCAATCAATACCTCAACAAAAGTCTCTCCCTTTTATGCAACTTACGGTTTTCATCCACGTTCTTATCCAAATACTCTTACATGTTCTCATTCTCCATCAGTTTCCAATTACACTCAGTCTTTGAAAGATGTTATGGAAACTTTACAGAACCATTTGGTTACTGCTAAAGAAACTCAGAAAAAATACTATGACAAAAAGAGAATTCCATCTCCAGAATACAAACCTCAAGATATGGTATGGTTATCCACAAAGAATATTAAATTACCTGTGCCAAGTAAAAAACTCGCTGATCAATACATCGGACCATTCCCAATACTTAAGGTAATTAATGAGAATGCAGTGACTTTGAAATTACCTTCCACTATGAGAATTCACCCCTCATTCCATGTGTCATTATTAAAGCCGTTTATGGGTACCACGCTCCCATCCACTGACACCACTCTTCTCACTTTACCTGATCCTCTGGATTACGAAGTTGATGGAATTTTGGACTCTAGAATTCGTAGAAAAAAGCTTGAATACTTAGTACATTGGAAGGATTATGGTGATGATGAGAACTCATGGGTTCCTATCTGAGATTTAAATGCACCTGACTTATTGAAGGACTTTCATGTTCGCTTTCCCTGTAAACCGGGTCTTCGGACTGCTGGGAGGGGCTCTTGAATGGGGGGATCTGTCAACAATTGCCATTTCACTGTGCCTTTAAGACAAGTTTTCCTCCCCAAACATATCCTATTTAAACTCCACTTTTCCCAGAAGTCATTGCTTGATTATTAAAGAACATTAGAGACTACAACTGAGTCTCTTTGTATTCTAAAGTTTATTAAGCCAATCTATAATCCTGAGCTGAACTTAACTTTTATTTTATTTTTCCTTTTGCTGCAATATCCTTTTATCTAAAGGAATAACCATACTGTTGCAAAACCTATCTCCTAACAATAAGGAGAGTTCAACTTTATTATCTTAGCAGCTGTGTGAAGCTGCAGCCCTAATCGTTACAGCCTGGGATCAGACGCACAGACTGGTGCTGACGTCATCTCCGTTTTCCCTAATACTCTGCGCAGCACGCCAGAGTCGGTAACTCGCTGCTGTCTTCAGTCGCTGCTCTCCTGTCTCCTCAACAGACGCACGGATCTCCATTACTTAAGTAAGACACGCTTCCTCTTGCAAACTTATAACCCACTGCTTCTAAGGTATGTGCACCAACGGTTTTATAATAAGCATGCTTGGACATAAACTGAGGGTAATGCATTACTGAATGAACTTATGTGTAAAACGTCTCTGCCATTTGTTTTTGATCATTTTTCATCTTTATCTGAATACCATGATTCAAACCCCACTTGGGCAATATAACACTGAACCACCAATCAATAATATCATTACCAGTATAACATTAATTTTACATCATATTCTCATTCCGTTTCTTATCTCTGTTCTATCATTACTTTATTAAAGTGTCTGCCACAGCTATAGAGAAAAATAGTTTTGTGACATTAACCACAAATCCACTAGTAAATTTGTATTCATACAGGTACCTTATATCTAAGATATGATATTAATGGTGATTGTGAATACATACATTACCTATCACAATATTATTAACATACATATTAAAAAATAAGAAATTCAGACCTGTATTCTCACAGCACCACCCTTATATTACTTTTACTATCTGTTTCCAGCACCACCCTTATATTACCTTTAATAACTGCTTCCATCACCACCCTTATATTAACTTTACTATCTGCTCCCAGCACTACCCTTATATTATCTTTACTATCTGCACCCATCACCTCCCTTATATTATCTGCTCCCATCACTACTCTTATATTACCTTTACTATCTGCTCCCAGCACTACCCTTATATTACCTTTACTAACAGCTCCCTTAAAGGGACAGTCAAGTCCAAAAAAAACTTTCATGATTTAAATAGGGCACATGATTTTAAACAACTTTCCAATTTACCTTTACTAACAGCTCCCTTAACCACCCTTATAAAACCTTTACTAACTGCTCCCATCACCACCCTTATATTACCTTTAATAACTGCTTCCATCACCACCCTTATATTAACTTTACTATCTGCTCCCAGCACTACCCTTATATTAACTTTACTATCTGCTCCCAGCACTACCCTTATATTACCTTCACTAACTGCTCATAGCACCCTCCTTATATTATCTTTACTATCTGCTCCCATAACCACCCTTATATTACCTTTACTAACTGTTCCCTTAACCACTCTTATATTTCCTTTACTAACTGCTCCGAGCACCACTCTTATATTACCTTTACTCTCTGCTAGCACTACCTTTATATTACCTTTACTAACTGCTCCCATCACTATAGAAAAGATAAGAGTGGAGACAACAAGGTCGTCTTAATCACTGAGTACTCACGGCAATACCCACAAATTTGTGGCATTATTAAAAGACACCTCCCTCTATTAACAGCAGATGATGGGTTAGTCAATACAGTTGGGAAAGGAGTCCGGTTTGCCTATAAAAGGGGCAGAACGGTTGGTAACATGGTGGCCCCAACTAGACTGGAGAGAAATACCACCAGTACGTCCTCATGGTTACAGTTTAAAGGGATGTACCGCTGTAACTACCAAGCATGTTTGGCGTGTGCCAAAGTACAGCTGGGAGACATCTTTGAGTGCTTGGCAATGGGCGAAAGGCATCCAATAAAACAGTGTTTCAACTGCAGGTCAACCTACATAATCTATGTCATCTCTTGTAATCAATGTGCCCTCCAATACGTGGGCCTCAGTACAAGGGAAGCCAGAGTAAGGATCAGAGAGCATTTGGCTGACATAAGGAAAGGGACCCTCACTACAGCTTTAATAAATCACTTCTCACACTTTCATAATAAGGATACAAGCAGCTTCAAGTGGAATATTATAGAGAAGGTTTTTCCTGTGAAAAGGGGTGAGGACAGAGTCAGAAAGCTAGGTGAGAGGGAGGCCTACTGGATATTCAAACTTAAAACCAGAATTCCAGTGGGCCTCAATTCCGAATTTGACTTAATCAACTTTTGGTGAGGATAGAGTACAACCTAACATTTTGTTAATTCACATGATGATAGGAATTTGGGCCTAATGGTTCACTTATAAATGAAGTTTATAAGTTCTTTATTTAAAACACTTTCGATGCTTGGATACTTGCAATGTTTAAATTCACATTGTATTTCTGTATAAAGAGGATTAAAAATATTCACCATTCCAGTTCTTACTATACCCAGGAGTGGGCACTAAAACCGGAGAGTTGCCCTCATATATAGAACTACATGGGTCCTCTATGAACAAAATAAAGAATAAAAAATAAAAAATAAAAACAGAATAAAATAAAATAAAACAAAATAAAATAAAATAAATACAACAAGATAAAATCAAAATCAAAAACAAATTAAATAAAATAATAAAAAATAAACTAAGTTACAAAATCATTGCACACAGTTAGCACTCAAGCATAAGAATTATTGGTTCTGTTAGGTTCAACATTTCATTATATCGTAATGTACAAAGGGATTTGACAAGACATCTATTTGTTTGCTTATGTTCACCATATATGGTTTTCTCTTTATGTTCTTCTTTATGAGGGATATAGCCATCTGTCTAATGCACTACACTTTGAATACTGTTAATAATTTTAATTTTTATATCCTGTAACAGATCATGTAGTATACATGAGAAAAGGTGGGTCTAAATGTCATACGAGTGAACAGCGCTCAATATCACCGATGAAGTGGATTTATTTTGACAGACTCTGTTTATTTATGTACTAAGTGTGGTATCGTAATTGAGAAGCAACACAAGCTTAGCATATTACTGACCTGAACTGTGAATTAGTTTCACTACAGAAATTGAATAGTTAAAGGTTTGAGTTAATTTACATTCTTTTGTATTCTGGTTTTTAGTATTGCAATTAGATAACAATTAGATTGTTTGCATAGGTGAGCAATTAGGAGGGACCCCACTCTATCTTTCTGAGGGTATTTAAAAAGATCTGTTTAGCTCTGCTAAACATTTAGCTCTGCTTCTTAGCAAAGGGATCAAGCTAAAAAAGGATCAAATAAATAAGGATATTTGAGTTATTTCAGGAGTTATTCAGGGTTATTCAGGCTTATTCAGTAGTAAATAATACTTATATTTTTCTTATTGTTAAAGTGTTGCATAGTTTAAAACATCTCAGATACAGTGCAATGGGTGTTTTGCACTTTTTAATCGTGCTACTTTTTGGAGATTTAGGGGCTGTCCTGTTTGTAAGCAGTTTTCCCTGTTAAGGGAGGAAATAGCTAAACTTCAAGCTAAGGTAAGTAACATACCTGTTACCTCTACAAAGCTGCCTCAGAAAGAAGCCCCTCTACCCC
The DNA here is from genome assembly GCF_027579735.1 of Bombina bombina. NCBI lineage: Eukaryota > Metazoa > Chordata > Amphibia > Anura > Bombinatoridae > Bombina > Bombina bombina. Next base: position 555,122,252 of record NC_069499.1, on the reverse strand, counting down.
AGAGATCAGCAAGGAGAGGCAGATGGATCACTGTAGGCTCTGGAAGAATTAGAACAGTAGACCAGAAGCATTGCCCACAACCTCTGCCATTGCAAAACTCCTATGCTGCTCTTGCCGAATACACTTGTGATGAGGAGATTGCTGTTTCTGAGCCCTCTGAAGCTGTGACAGGTAATTTAAATCTATTGGCACCTGATTCTCCAGGTAACATAACACAGGAAAGAACTGCAGATGTGTTTTTGAGAAAAAGACTGTTAGTGGGTGACTCTATTTTCAGGAATGTGTATTTAGGTGAAAGTAAAGGAGAAACAAGGGAGGTTAGATGTCTTCCAGGAGCTACTGCTCACAGGGATAAGAATCGTATTTTGAGAATTGTTAAGGCAGCAGGAAAGGGAAGTGAGTTAGATGTGATTGTTCATTTAGGAACAAATGATCTGGCTAGTAATCATGTTGCTGCTGTTCAGAAAGAGTTTTGTGACCTAGGTAATCATTTAGAGACTGTGGCATCAACTCTATCATTTTCTGCTATTTTACCTGTGTATGACCAGGAAGCAGGAAAGATGGAGCGGATAACAACATTTAATTCTTGGTTAGATAAGTGGTGCAGGGAACGAGGATTTGGTTTTATTGGCCATTATAGCTCTGTTTGGAAAGATACTAGGTTATTTAGGAGAGATGGCTTGCATTTGGATGCTAGAGGAACAGAGTATCTGGGAGAGGAGTTCAAATACTTTATTAGAAATCATTTAAACTAATAAAGGGGGGTAGCATTAATATATCCACCTGCCCCCCACAGCATGCCAAAACTGTTAGTCCAAGTAACAATTCTAGAAATTCTAGTAGAAAAATTCTTCGTGCCATGAGCACAAATGCTCGCAGCTTAGGAAATAAATTACCTGAACTCATTTCAATAATGACTAGTGACAACTTGGATTTAGTAGCTATAACAGAAACATGGTACAATGATTTGCATGACTGGGACATAGTCATACCTGGATACAGGTTATTTAAAAAGAACAGAGTAGGAAAGAAAGGTGGAGGAGTTGCTTTGTATGTAAATGAAAATATAAAGGTTACTGAAATTGTAGGAACAAATGATGAGGTTGAAAGTATTTGGGTGACTTTGGAAATTGGAGATAAAAATGTTTTTAGAATAGGGGTTGTATATAGGCCTCCATTGCAGGATGAAAAACTGGACAATCTGTTATTAGATGAAATAACCAAAATGACCATGAAGGGTAAGGTTATAGTACTGGGGGACTTTAATTTGCCAGATATAGACTGGAAGATTCCTTCTGCTAGATCGGCTAGAAGCAGGTATATTCTTGAATCTCTGCTAGGGGAATCACTTGAGCAATTAGTCAAGGAACCAACTCGTAAGGAAGCTATATTAGATCTAATACTTACAAACAGTGATACAGTTTCAGATGTGTCTGTAGGTGAGAACTTAGGATCCAGTGATCATCAATCTGTTTGGTTTAGTATTCATGTTCATGAACTGTCCACCCAGACTAAAACAAAAGTTTTAGACTTTTGGACGGCAGATTTTTCATTAATGGGAGAATACCTAAAAAAACTATTTAAAGGGGAAAACTCTTATTACAGGGGTTCAAGAACAGTGGGAATTTGTGAAAGGTGCCATTTTAGATGCAACCGCACACTGTATTAGACATGTCTGTAAAAGTAAAAGAAAGCGGAAACCAATTTGGTTTTCCAAAGAAGTAGCACATGCTGTAAAGACAAAAAAGAGAGCTTATAAAAATTACAGACACACACAAGCAGATGATGATATGAAAATATGGAGACTCCAACAAAAAAAGACTAAGCAGTTAATTAGGAAGGTTAAAGCTCATGCAGAAGAGAAGATAGCACAGTCAGTAAAACATGGGGACAAAACATTCTTTAGATATATCAGTGAAAGAAGAAAAAATAAGGTAGGAATAGTAAAATTGAAATAAGTTGATGGTAGAATAATAGAAGGAGATAAGCAGATTGCAGACTGTCTCAATGATTACTTCTGTTCTGTTTTCACTAAAGATTGTGAAGATACAATGTCTACATTAAGGGATGCTACGAAAAGTAGAAACAAGCTTAACAGTAATCTTTTTACAGAGGATGAGGTTTTGTTAGCATTATCAAAAATAAATGTTACAAAGGCAGTGGGTCCTGATAATATTCATCCAAGGGTTTTAAAAGAACTTCGATCAGTGCTAACTGTCCCATTAACTGATATGTTTAATCAGTCACTATTAACAAGAGCTGTCCCAGATGATTGGAGAATAGCAAATGTAATACCTCTTCATAAAAAGGGCAGTAGAGAAGAATCTGGCAACTACAGGCCAGTTAGTTTAACTTCAGTAGTAGGGAAATTAATGGAAAGCCTCTTAAAAGAAAGAATTATGACTTACATAAAGACAAACAATTTAGAGGACCAAAATCAGCATGGTTTTACTTCAGGGAGATCATGTCAGACTAATCTAATTGACTTCTTTGATTATGTAACAAAAGTATTAGACAAGGGAGGAGCAGTTGAAGTAGCATATCTAGATTTCAGCAAAGCATTTGACACAGTCCCACACAATAAACTTATTCACAAACTATATCTCCTTGGTCTAGATTCAAAAATTGTGAACTGGGTGGAATGCTGGCTTAAGGACAGAAAACAAAGTGTCTTAGTAAATGGAGTTCATTCAGCAGAGGGGGCTGTTACTAGTGGTGTTCCTCAGGGGTCAGTTCTGGGGCCTGTTTTGTTTAACATATTTATCTGCGATATCAGCAAAGGGCTACAGGGGAAAGTATGTCTCTTTGCAGATGATACAAAAATTTGCAACAGAGTGGATGTTCCAGGGGGGGTAGACAAAATGAGAAGTGATATACAACAATTGGAGGATTGGACAAATGACTGGGATCTAAAGTTTAACACAGCAAAGTGTAAAATAATGCATTTAGGGAAGAAAAATCCAAATGTTAATTACAGACTCAATGACACTTTACTGACTGTTACAGACGAGGAACAGGACTTGGGAATTATTATTTCAGATGATTTAAAACTTAGTAAACAATGTAGAAATGCAGCGAGTAAGGCTAGCAGAATGCTTGGATGTATTGGTAGAGGTATTTGCAGCAGAAATAGTAAGGTTCTTATGCCACTTTATAGATCATTAGTTAGGCCTCATCTTGAGTATTATGTGCAGTTCTGGAGGCCATATCTTCAGAAGGATATTAACAAACTTGAATCTGTGCAAAGGAGGGCTACCAAAATGGTACATGGTCTAAAAAATAAAACTTACCAGGATAGGCTCAATGACCTAAATATGTATAGCTTAGAGGAGAGAAGGGAAAGAGGTGATATGATAGCAACTTTCAAGTACATTAAAGGGTTTAGTAAAACTGAGGCTGTGGGTATTTTACATAAAATGGAAAATTCAAGAACAAGGGGTCATGAGCTCAAGCTAAAGGGTAGTAGATTCAGGAGTAATTTGAGGAAGCACTTCTTTACAGAAAGAGTGATTGATTTATGGAATAAACTTCCTCAAGAGGTAGTAGCAACAAACACTGTGGGGGACTTTAAAAATGCATGGGACAAGCATAAGGCTATCCTACGAACTAGATAAGTTTATACTGTTAGGTAAGGTCGGGCAGACTTGCTGGGCCTATGGCTCTTATCTGCCGTCAATATCTATGTTTCTATGTTTCTATGTTACTGTGAATTGCATTATTTATCTAGAGAGCTAAGAGGAGAATTCACTAGCGAGTGCCTAACTGTGACTAACGTTCAATATCATTGATGAAGTGGATTTATTTTGACAGACTCTGTATATTTACGTATTGAGTGCGATATCGAAATTGAGAAGCTACACAAGTTTAGCATATTACTATGAATTGCATTATTTATGCAGATAACAAAGAGGAGAATTCATTAGCGAGTGCCTAACTTTGTCATACATATTTTAGCAGCGCAATCTGAATGGGGTTATCGGACATGGGCAGTTCCTGATTGGCTCAGAGGTAGCTTCACTAGCAAATGAAAATAAGAGGAACTGCTTACGTTATAATTGGCCCGTATGGCTGGAGGTGTTTACCACTGAGCCAATGGGGTAACGACATAGGTATTTTAAGGTCGGGTGGTGTAAAAGTTTTACATGCGGCTAAGATTACGGCGTGGGTGCCGAAACATGTTAGCCTAATTCTGTCCATTTTTACCTATATACTCATGTTGCCAATAAAGTATTTTTCTTTTAAATTCCTACCCAAACTCGGTGCTCCAAGTTTTTCTTTTCTATATATTATTTTGGCCACTATGTGAGCACGGGTAACTTCAGGGAGGATCAGTCTGTACAGGAAGGTGAGAAATAACGAGAACCGTCTGCACGGCAGTGCTACACTACCAGGAGTAAAACAGGAGAGAGGTCCAGACATTGAAGCGGCATACCATTTCAAAGGGATAACATCAGACCTCACTGAAAGGTACTATTGAGACAACACTTGCTGGCAGAGGGGATAACGGAAACAGGAGAAATGTGAGTTCAGCTGTTTAGCTGTTTCTTGATGTACATACTATTTTTGTCTACATTTAAATGTGAACTGAACGTATTCAGATATAGAAGTGAAGAGTCTATATACATGAGACTGAGTACTTTAAACCACTCCATGAAGAGATATACCTCTCCTAGATAGTCAATAGCACTGCGTGCGAATTGTACACATTGTCATCTGTTTTATGTTTATTGCATTATTACAAGAATCCTTGTTATACATAGTGGATTAACCTCTTAAGGACATATGACGGAATTTTTCCGTCATAAAACAATTGTGCAAACTGAAAGCTGTGTCCTTAAAGGGTTAAAACCTATGGGAGTATTACCCTGAATATTTGCACTAAAATAGACATATCAGATCTGGCCCGCTGGTGGTTCTAACAGTTGGTTACAGTATTGCAGTTTTTGATGCTCCCATCACTACCCTTATATTACCTTTACTAACAGCTCTCATAACCACCCTTATATTACCTTTATTATGTGCTCCCATCACCAGCCTTATATATCCTTTACTATCTGCTCTCATCACCACCCTTATATTACCTTTACTAACTGCTCCCAGCACCACCCTTATATTACCTTTACTAACTGCCCCCTTCACCACCCTTATATTAACTTTACTATCTGCTCCCATCACCACCCTTATATTATCTTTACTAACAGCTCCCAGCACCACCCTTATATTACTTTTACTATCTGTTTCCCGCACCACCCTTATATTACCTTTACTATCTGCTCCCTGCACTACCCTTATAATACCTTTACTATCTGCTACCAGCACTACCCTTATATTACCATTACTATCTGCACCCATCACCACCCTTATATTAATTTTATTATCTGGTCCCATCGCCACCCTTGTATTACCTTTTACTATATGCTCCCATAACCACCCTTATATTACCATTACTAACAATTCCCTTAACCACCCTTATATTACCTTTACTATCTGCTCCCAGCACTACCCTTATATTACCTATACTAACTGCTCCCAGCACCACCCTTATATTACCTTTACTTTCTGCTCCCATCACCACCCTTATATTACCTTTACTATCTGCTCCCTTAACCACCCTTATATTACCTTTACTAACAGCTGCCTTAATCACACTTATATTACCTATACTAACTGCTCTCTTTACCACCCTTATATTACCTTTACTAAATGCTCCCAGCACTACCCTTATATTACCTTTACTATCTGCTCCCAGCACTACCATTATATTACCTTCACTAACTGCTCCCAGCACCCTCCTTATATTACATTTACTAACTGCCCCCTTCTTTAGCACCCTTATATTACCATTACTAACTGCTCCCAGCACCACCCTTATATTACCTTTACTAACTGTCCCGTTAACCACCCTTATATTATCTTTACTATCTGCACTCATCACAACCCTTATATTAACTTTACTATCTGCTCCCTGCACCACCCGTATATTACCTTTACTAACAGCTCCCAGCACTACCCTTATATTACCTTTACTATCTGCTCCCAGCACTACCCTTATATTACCTTTACTAACTGTTCACAGTACTACCCTTATATTGCCTTTACTAACTGCTCACAGTACTACCCTTATATTGCCATTACTAACTGCTCCCAGCACTACCCTTACATTACCTTTACTAACTGCTCCCAGCACCACCCTTATATTACCTTTACTAACAGCTCCCATAACCACCCTTATATTACCTTTACTATCTGCTCCCATCACCAGCCTTATATTACCTTTACTATCTGCTCCCAGCACCACCCTTATATTACCTTTACTAACTGCCCCTTTCACCACCCTTATAATAACTTTACTATCTGCTCCCAGCACCACCCTTATATTACCTTTACTAACTGCTCCCAGCACCATCCTATTTGCTCCCAGCACTACCCTTATATTACCTCTACTATCTGCATCCATCACCTCCCTTATTTTATCTGCTCCCATCACTACTCTTATATTACCTTTACTATCTGCTCCCAGCACTACCCTTATATTATCTTTACTATCTGCACCCATCACCTCCCTTATATTATCTGCTCCCATCACTACTCTTTTATTACCTTTACTATCTGCTCCCAGCACTACCCTTATATTACCTTTACTAACAGCTTCCTTAAAGGGACAGTCAAGTCCAAAACAAACTTTCATGATTTAAATAGTGCACATGATTTTAAACAACTTTCCAATTTACCTTTACTAACAGCTCCCTTAACCACCCTTATAAAACCTTTACTAACTGCTCCCATCACCACCCTTATATTACCTTTAATAACTGCTTCCATCACCACCCTTATATTAACTTTACTATCTGCTCCCAGCACTACCCTTATATTACCTTTACTATCTGCTCCCAGCACTACCCTTATATTACCTTTACTAACTGCTCATAGCACCCTCCTTATATTATCTTTACTATCTGCTCCCATAACAACCCTTATATTACCTTTACTAACTGTTCCCTTAACCACTCTTATATCACCTTTACTAACTGCTCCGAGCACCACTCTTATATTACCTTTACTCTCTGCTAGCACTACCTTTAATACCTTTACTAACTGCTCCCATCACTAACCTTATATTACCTTTACTAACTGCCTGCTTTTTCACCACCCCTATATTATCTTTACTAACAGCTCCCAGAACCACCCTTATATTACCTTTATTATCTGCTCCCATCACCAGCCTTATATTACCTTTACTATCTGCTCTCATCACCACCCTTATATTACCTTTACTATCTGCTCCCAGCACCACCCTTATATTACCTTTACTAACTGCCCCCTTCACCACACTTATATTAACTTTACTATCTGCTCCCATCACCACCCTTATATTACCTTTACTAACTGCTCCCAGCACCACCCTTAAATTACTTTTACTATCTGTTTCCAGCACCACCCTTATATTACCTTTACTATCTGCTCCCTGCACTACCCTTATATTACCTTTACTATCTGCTCCCAGCACTACCCTTATATTACCATTACTAACAGCTCCCTTAACCACCCTTATATTAATTTTACTATCTGCTCCCATCACCACCCTTATATTAGCTTTACTATCTGCACCCATCACCAGCCTTAAATTAATTTTACTAACTGCTCCCAGCACCACCCTTATATTACCTTTACTAACTGCCCCCTTCACCACCCTTATATTAACTTTACTATCTGCTCCCATCACCACCCTTATATTATCTTTACTAACAGCTCCCAGCACCACCCTTATATTACTTTTACTATCTGTTTCCCGCACCACCCTTATATTACCTTTACTATCTGCTCCCTGCACTACCCTTATAATACCTTTACTATCTGCTCCCAGCACTACCCTTATATTACCATTACTATCTGCACCCATCACCACCCTTATATTAATTTTATTATCTGGTCCCATCGCCACCCTTGTATTACCTTTTACTATATGCTCCCATAACCACCCTTATATTACCATTACTAACAATTCCCTTAACCACCCTTATATTACCTTTACTATCTGCTCCCAGCACTACCCTTATATTACCTATACTAACTGCTCCCAGCACCACCCTTATATTACCTTTACTTTCTGCTCCCATCACCACCCTTATATTACCTTTACTATCTGCTCCCTTAACCACACTTATATTACCTTTACTAACAGCTGCCTTAATCACACTTATATTACCTATACTAACTGCTCTCTTTACCACCCTTATATTACCTTTACTAAATGCTCCCAGCACTACCCTTATATTACCTTTACTATCTGCTCCCAGCACTACCATTATATTACCTTCACTAACTGCTCCCAGCACCCTCCTTATATTACATTTACTAACTGCCCCCTTCTTTAGCACCCTTATATTACCATTACTAACTGCTCCCAGCACCACCCTTATATTACCTTTACTAACTGTCCCGTTAACCACCCTTATATTATCTTTACTATCTGCACTCATCACAACCCTTATATTAACTTTACTATCTGCTCCCTGCACCACCCGTATATTACCTTTACTAACAGCTCCCAGCACTACCCTTATATTACCTTTACTATCTGCTCCCAGCACTACCCTTATATTACCTTTACTAACTGCTCACAGTACTACCCTTATATTGCCTTTACTAACTGCTCACAGTACTACCCTTATATTGCCATTACTAACTGCTCCCAGCACTACCCTTACATTACCTTTACTAACTGCTCCCAGCACCACCCTTATATTACCTTTACTAACAGCTCCCATAACCACCCTTATATTACCTTTACTATCTGCTCCCATCACCAGCCTTATATTACCTTTACTATCTGCTCCCAGCACCACCCTTATATTACCTTTACTAACTGCCCCCTTCACCACCCTTATAATAACTTTACTATCTGCTCCCAGCACCACCCTTATATTACCTTTACTAACTGCTCCCAGCACCATCCTATTTGCTCCCAGCACTACCCTTATATTACCTCTGCTATCTGCATCCATCACCTCCCTTATTTTATCTGCTCCCATCACTACTCTTTTATTACCTTTACTATCTGCTCCCAGCACTACCCTTATATTAACTTTACTATCTGCTCCCATCACCACCCTTATATTATCTTTACTAACAGCTCCCAGCACCACCCTTATATTACTTTTACTATCTGTTTCCCGCACCACCCTTATATTACCTTTACTATCTGCTCCCTGCACTACCCTTATAATACCTTTACTATCTGCTCCCAGCACTACCCTTATATTACCATTACTATCTGCACCCATCACCACCCTTATATTAATTTTATTATCTGGTCCCATCGCCACCCTTGTATTACCTTTTACTATATGCTCCCATAACCACCCTTATATTACCATTACTAACAATTCCCTTAACCACCCTTATATTACCTTTACTATCTGCTCCCAGCACTACCCTTATATTACCTATACTAACTGCTCCCAGCACCACCCTTATATTACCTTTACTTTCTGCTCCCATCACCACCCTTATATTACCTTTACTATCTGCTCCCTTAACCACACTTATATTACCTTTACTAACAGCTGCCTTAATCACACTTATATTACCTATACTAACTGCTCTCTTTACCACCCTTATATTACCTTTACTAAATGCTCCCAGCACTACCCTTATATTACCTTTACTATCTGCTCCCAGCACCCTCCTTATATTACATTTACTAACTGCCCCCTTCTTTAGCACCCTTATATTACCATTACTAACTGCTCCCAGCACCACCCTTATATTACCTTTACTAACTGTCCCGTTAACCACCCTTATATTATCTTTACTATCTGCACTCATCACAACCCTTATATTAACTTTACTATCTGCTCCCTGCACCACCCGTATATTACCTTTACTAACAGCTCCCAGCACTACCCTTATATTACCTTTACTATCTGCTCCCAGCACTACCCTTATATTACCTTTACTAACTGTTCACAGTACTACCCTTATATTGCCTTTACTAACTGCTCACAGTACTACCCTTATATTGCCATTACTAACTGCTCCCAGCACTACCCTTACATTACCTTTACTAACTGCTCCCAGCACCACCCTTATATTACCTTTACTAACAGCTCCCATAACCACCCTTATATTACCTTTACTATCTGCTCCCATCACCAGCCTTATATTACCTTTACTATCTGCTCCCAGCACCACCCTTATATTACCTTTACTAACTGCCCCCTTCACCACCCTTATAATAACTTTACTATCTGCTCCCAGCACCACCCTTATATTACCTTTACTAACTGCTCCCAGCACCATCCTATTTGCTCCCAGCACTACCCTTATATTACCTCTGCTATCTGCATCCATCACCTCCCTTATTTTATCTGCTCCCATCACTACTCTTTTATTACCTTTACTATCTGCTCCCAGCACTACCCTTATATTATCTTTACTATCTGCACCCATCACCTCCCTTATATTATCTGCTCCCATCACTACTCTTTTATTACCTTTACTATCTGCTCCCAGCACTACCCTTATATTACCTTTACTAACAGCTTCCTTAAAGGGACAGTCAAGTCCAAAACAAACTTTCATGATTTAAATAGTGCACATGATTTTAAACAACTTTCCAATTTACCTTTACTAACAGCTCCCTTAACCACCCTTATAAAACCTTTACTAACTGCTCCCATCACCACCCTTATATTACCTTTAATAACTGCTTCCATCACCACCCTTATATTAACTTTACTATCTGCTCCCAGCACTACCCTTATATTACCTTTACTATCTGCTCCCAGCACTACCCTTATATTACCTGTACTAACTGCTCATAGCACCCTCCTTATATTATCTTTACTATCTGCTCCCATAACAACCCTTATATTACCTTTACTAACTGTTCCCTTAACCACTCTTATATCACCTTTACTAACTGCTCCGAGCACCACTCTTATATTACCTTTACTCTCTGCTAGCACTACCTTTAAAACCTTTACTAACTGCTCCCATCACTAACCTTATATTACCTTTACTAACTGCCTGCTTTTTCACCACCCCTATATTATCTTTACTAACAGCTCCCATAACCACCCTTATATTACCTTTATTATCTGCTCCCATCACCAGCCTTATATTACCTTTACTATCTGCTCTCATCACCGCCCTTATATTACCTTTACTATCTGCTCCCAGCACCACCCTTATATTACCTTTACTAACTGCCCCCTTCACCACTCTAATATTAACTTTACTATCTGCTCCCATCACCACCCTTATATTACCTTTACTAACTGCTCCCAGCACCACCCTTATATTACTTTTACTATCTGTTTCCAGCACCACCCTTATATTACCTTTACTATCTGCTCCCTGCACTACCCTTATATTACCTTTACTATCTTCTCCCAGCACTACCCTTATATTACCATTACTAACAGCTCCCTTAACCACCTTTATATTAATTTTACTATCTGCTCCCATCACCACCCTTATATTAGCTTTACTATCTGCACCCATCACCAGCCTTAAATTAATTTTACTATCTGGTCCCATCACCACCCTTGTATTACCTTTTACTATATGCTCCCATAACCACCCTTATATTACCATTACTAACAGCTCCCTTAACCACCCTTATATTACCTTTACTATCTGCTCCCAGCACTACCCTTATATTACCTATACTAACTGCTCCCAGCACCACCCTTATATTACCTTTTACTATATGCTCCCATAACCACCCTTATATTACCATTACTAACAATTCCCTTAACCACCCTTATATTACCTTTACTATCTGCTCCCAGCACTACCCTTATATTACCTATACTAACTGCTCCCTTAACCACCCTTATATTACCTTTACTAACAGCTGCCTTAATCACACTTATATTACCTATACTAACTGCTCTCTTTACCACCCTTATATTACCTTTACTAAATGCTCCCAGCACTACCCTTATATTACCTTTACTATCTGCTCCCAGCACTACCATTATATTACCTTCACTAACTGCTCCCAGCACCCTCCTTATATTACATTTACTAACTGCCCCCTTCTTTAGCACCCTTATATTACCATTACTAACTGCTCCTAGCACCACCCTTATATTACCTTTACTAACTGTCCCGTTAACCACCCTTATATTATCTTTACTATCTGCACTCATCACAACCCTTATATTAACTTTACTATCTGCTCCCTGCACCACCCGTATATTACCTTTACTAACAGCTCCCAGCACTACCCTTATATTACCTTTACTATCTGCTCCCAGCACTACCCTTATATTACCTTTACTAACTGTTCACAGTACTACCCTTATATTGCCTTTACTAACTGCTCACAGTACTACCCTTATATTGCCATTACTAACTGCTCCCAGCACTACCCTTACATTACCTTTACTAACTGCTCCCAGCACCACCCTTATATTACCTTTACTAACAGCTCCCATAACCACCCTTATATTACCTTTACTATCTGCTCCCATCACCAGCCTTATATTACCTTTACTATCTGCTCCCAGCACCACCCTTATATTACCTTTACTAACTGCCCCCTTCACCACCCTTATAATAACTTTACTATCTGCTCCCAGCACCACCCTTATATTACCTTTACTAACTGCTCCCAGCACCATCCTATTTGCTCCCAGCACTACCCTTATATTACCTCTACTATCTGCATCCATCACCTCCCTTATTTTATCTGCTCCCATCACTACTCTTATATTACCTTTACTATCTGCTCCCAGCACTACCCTTATATTATCTTTACTATCTGCACCCATCACCTCCCTTATATTATCTGCTCCCATCACTACTCTTTTATTACCTTTACTATCTGCTCCCAGCACTACCCTTATATTACCTTTACTAACAGCTTCCTTAAAGGGACAGTCAAGTCCAAAACAAACTTTCATGATTTAAATAGTGCACATGATTTTAAACAACTTTCCAATTTACCTTTACTAACAGCTCCCTTAACCACCCTTATAAAACCTTTACTAACTGCTCCCATCACCACCCTTATATTACCTTTAATAACTGCTTCCATCACCACCCTTATATTAACTTTACTATCTGCTCCCAGCACTACCCTTATATTACCTTTACTATCTGCTCCCAGCACTACCCTTATATTACCTTTACTAACTGCTCATAGCACCCTCCTTATATTATCTTTACTATCTGCTCCCATAACAACCCTTATATTACCTTTACTAACTGTTCCCTTAACCACTCTTATATCACCTTTACTAACTGCTCCGAGCACCACTCTTATATTACCTTTACTCTCTGCTAGCACTACCTTTAATACCTTTACTAACTACTCCCATCACTAACCTTATATTACCTTTACTAACTGCCTGCTTTTTCACCACCCCTATATTATCTTTACTAACAGCTCCCATAACCACCCTTATATTACCTTTATTATCTGCTCCCATCACCAGCCTTATATTACCTTTACTATCTGCTCTCATCACCACCCTTATATTACCTTTACTATCTGCTCCCAGCACCACCCTTATATTACCTTTACTAACTGCCCCCTTCACCACTCTTATATTAACTTTACTATCTGCTCCCATCACCACCCTTATATTACCTTTACTAACTGCTCCCAGCACCACCCTTATATTACTTTTACTATCTGTTTCCAGCACCACCCTTATATTACCTTTACTATCTGCTCCCTGCACTACCATTATATTACCTTTACTATCTGCTCCCAGCACTACCCTTATATTACCATTACTAACAGCTCCCTTAACCACCCTTATATTAATTTTACTATCTGCTCCCATCACCACCCTTATATTAGCTTTACTATCTGCACCCATCACCAGCCTTAAATTAATTTTACTATCTGGTCCCATCACCACCCTTGTATTACCTTTTACTATATGCTCCCATAACCACCCTTATATTACCATTACTAACAGCTCCCTTAACCACCCTTATATTACCTTTACTATCTGCTCCCTTAACCACCCTTATATTACCTTTACTAACAGCTGCCTTAACCACACTTATATTACCTATACTAACTGCTCTCTTTACCACCCTTATATTACCTTTACTAAATGCTCCCAGCACTACCCTTATATTACCTTTACTATCTGCTCCCAGCACTACCATTATATTACCTTCACTAACTGCTCTCAGCACCCTCCTTATATTACATTTACTAACTGCCCCCTTCTTTAGCACCCTTATATTCCCATTACTAACTGCTCCCAGCACCACCCTAATGTTACCTTTACTAACTGTCCCGTTACCCACCCTTATATTATCTTTACTATCTGCACCCATCACACCCCTTATATTAACTTTACTATCTGCTCCATGCACCACCCGTATATTACCTTTACTAACAGCTCCCAGCACTACCCTTATATTACCTTTACTATCTGCTCCCAGCACTACCCTTATATTACCTTTACTATCTGCTCCCAGCACCACCCTTATATTACCTTTACTAACTGCTCCCAGCACCACCCTATCTGCTCCCAGCACTACCCTTATATTACCTTTACTATCTGCACCCATCACCTCCCTTATATTATCTGCTCCCATCACTACTCTTATATTACCTTTTACTATCTGCTCCCAGCCCTACCCTTATATTATCTTTACTATCTGCACCCATCACCTCCCTTATATTATCTGCTCCCATCACTACTCTTATATTACCTTTACAATCTGCTCCCAGCACTACCCTTATATTACATTTACTAACAGCTCCCTTAAAGGGACAGTCAAGTCCAAAACAAACTTTCATGATTTAAATAGGGCACATGATTTTAAACAACTTTCCAATTTACCTTTACTAACAGCTCCCTTAACCACCCTTATAAAACCTTTACTATCTGCTCCCAGCATTACCCTTATATTACCTTTACTATCTGCTCCCAGCACTACCCTTATTTTACCTTTACTAACTGCTCATAGCACCCTCCTTATATTATCTTTACTATCTGCTCCCATAACCACCCTTATATTACCTTTACTAACATCTCCCATAACC
This sequence comes from Bombina bombina, assembly GCF_027579735.1. Taxonomy (NCBI): domain Eukaryota; kingdom Metazoa; phylum Chordata; class Amphibia; order Anura; family Bombinatoridae; genus Bombina; species Bombina bombina. The sequence goes on along the minus strand of NC_069499.1, from coordinate 555,107,224 downwards.
ACCCTTATATTACCTTTACTATCTGCTTCCAGCACCACCCTTATATTACCTTTACTAACTGCCCCCTTCACCACCCTTATTATAACTTTACTATCTGCTCCCAGCACCACCCTTATATTACCTTTACTATCTGCTCCCAGCACTACCATTATATTACCTTCACTAACTGCTCCCAGCACCCTCCTTATATTACATTTACTAACTGCCCCCGTCTTTAGCACCCTTATATTATCTTTACTATCTGCACCCATCACCACCCTTATATTAACTTTACTATCTGCTCCCTGCACCACCCGTATATTACCTTTACTAACAGCTCCCAGCACTACCCTTATATTACCTTTACTATCTGTTCCCTGCACTACCCTTATATTACCTTTACTAACTGCTCACAGTACTACCCTTATATTGCCTTTACTAACTGCTCACAGTACTACCCTTATATTGCCATTACTAACTGCTCCCAGCACTATCCTTAAATTACCTTTACTAACTGCTCCCAGCACCACCCTTATATTACCTTTACTAACATCTCCCATAACCACCCTTATATTACCTTAACTATCTGCTCATCGCCAGCCTTATATTACCTTTACTATCTGCTCCCAGCACCACCCTTATATTACCTTTACTAACTGCCCCCTTCACCACCCTTATAATAACTTTACTATCTGCTACCAGCACCACCCTTATATTACCTTTACTAACTGCTCCCAGCACCACCCTTATATTACTTTTACTATCTGCTCCCAGCACCACACTTATATTACCTTTACCAACTGCTCCCAGCATCACCCTTCTATTACCTTTACTATCTGCTCCCAGCACCACCCTTATAATACCTTTACTAACTGCTCCCATCACCACCCTTATATTACCTTTACTATCTGCTTCCATCACTACCCTTATATTACCATTTCTAACAGCTTTACTATCTGCTCCATTCACCACCCTTATATTATATTTACTATCTGCACCCATCACCATCCTTAAATTAATTTTACTATCTTGTCCCATCACCACCATTGTATTACCTTTTACTATATGCTCCCATAACCATCTTTATATTACCTTTACTAACAGCTCCCTTAACCACCCTTATATTACCTTTACTATCTGCTCCCAGCACTACCCTTATATTACCTATACTAACTGCTCCCAGCACCACCCTTATATTACCTTTATTTTCTGCTCCCATCACCACCCTTATATTACCTTTACTATCTGCTCCCAGCACTACCCTTATATTACCTTTACTAACTGCTCACAGTACTACCCTTATATTGCCTTTACTAACTGCTCCCAGCACTATCCTTAAATTACCTATACTAACTGCTCCCAGCACCACCCTTATATTACCTTTACTAACAGCTCCCATAACCACCCTTATATTACCTTTACTAACTGCTCATCACCAGCCTTATATTACCTTTACTATCTGCTCCCAGCACCACCCTTATATTACCTTTACTAACTGCCCCCTTCACCACCCTTATAATAACTTTACTATCTGTTCCCAGCACCACACTTATATTACCTTTACCAACTGCTCCCAGCATCACCCTTCTATTACCTTTACTATCTGCTCCCAGCACCACCCTTATAATACCTTTACTAACTGCTCCCATCACCACCCTTATATTACCTTTACTATCTGCTCCCAGCACTACCCTTATATTACCATTACTAACAGCTCCCTTAACCACCTTTATATTACCTTTACTATCTGCTCCCAGTACCAGCCTTATATTAATTTTACTATCTGCTCCATTCATCACCCTTATATTATATTTACTATCTGCACCCATCACCATCCTTAAATTAATTTTACTATTTGGTCCCATCACCACCCTTGTATTACCTTTTACTATATGCTCCCATAACCATCCTTATATTACCTTTACTATCTGCTCCCAGCACTACCCTTATATTACCTATACTAATTGCTCCCAGCACCACCCTTATATTACCTTTACTTTCTGCTCCCATCACCACCCTTATATTACCTTTACTATCTGCTCCCATCACCACCCTTATATTACCTTTACTAACAGCTGCCTTAACCACACTTATATTACCTATACTAACTGCTCTCTTTACCACCCTTATATTTCCTTTACTATATGCTCCCAGCACTACCCTTATATTACCTTTACTATCTGCTCCCAGCACTACCATTATATTACCTTCACTAACTGCTCCCAGCACCCTCCTTATATTACATTTACTAACTGCCCCCTTCTTTAGCACCCTTATATTACCATTATTAACTGCTCCCAGCACCACCCTTATATTACCTTTACTAACTGCCCCCTTCACCACCCTTATAATAACTTTACTGTCTGCTCCCAGCACCACCCTTATATTACCTTTTACTATATGCTCCCATAACCATCCTTATATTAAAATTTCTAACAGCTCCCTTAACCACCCTTATATTACTTTTACTATCTGCTCCCAGCATCACACTTATATTACCTTTACCAACTGCTCCCAGCATCACCCTTCTATTACCTTTACTATCTGCTCCCAGCACCACCCTTATATTACCTTTACTAACTACTCCCATCAACACCCTAATATTACCGTTACTAACAGCTCCCATAACCACCCTTATATTACCTTTATTAACTGCTTCCATCACCACCCTTATATTAACTTTACTATCTGCTCCCATCACCACCCTTATATTACCTTTATTAACTGCTTCCATCACCACCCTTATATTACTTTTACTATCTGCTCCCAGCACTACCCTTATATTACCTTTACTAACAGCTCCCTTAAAGGGACAGTCAAGTCTAAGAAAAACTTTCATGATTTAAATAGGGCACATGATTTTACAACTTTTCAATTTACCTTTTTTTAACAGCTCCCTTAACCACCCTTATAATACCTTTACTAACTGCTCCCATCACCACCCTTATATTACCTTTACTAACTGTTCCCAGCACCCTCCTTATATTACCTTTAGTAACTGCTCAAAGCACCACCCTTCTATTACCTTTACTAACTGCTCCCATCACCACCCTTATATTACCTTTACTATCTGCTCCCATCACCACCCTTATATTACCTTTACTATCTGCTCCCATCACCACCCTTATGTTACCTTTACTAACTGCCACCTTTTTCACCACACTGATATTATCTTTAATATCTGCTGCCATAACCACCCTTATTTTACCTTTACTTATATTACCTTTACTAACTGCTCCCAGCACCCTCCTTATATTACCTTTACTAACTGCTCCCAGCACCCTCCTTCTATTACCTTTACTAACTGCTCAAAGCACCAACCTTCTATTACCTTTACTAAATGCTCCCATCACCACCCTTATATTACCTTCACTAACTGCTCCCAGCACCCTCCTTATATTACATTTACTAACTGCCCCCTTCTTTAGCACCCTTATATTACCATTATTAACTGCTCCCATCACCACCCTTATATTACCTTTACTAACTGCCACCTTTTTCACCACACTGATATTATCTTTACTAACTGTCCCGTTAACCACCCTTATATTATCTTTACTATCTGCACCCATCACCACCCTTATATTACCTTTACTATCTGCTCCCATCACCACCCTTATATTACCTTTACTATCTGCTCCCAGCACTACTCTTATATTACCTTTACTAAAAGCTCCCTTAAAGGGACAGTCAAGTAAAAAAAAACCTTTCATGATTTAAATAGGGCACATGACTTTTAACAACTTTCCAATTTACTTTTATCAGCAATTTTGCTTTGTTCACTTTGCATTCTTAGTTGAAAGCTAAACCTAGGAGGTTCATATGCTAATTTCTTAGACTTTGAAAGCCGCCTCTAATCTGAAAGCATTTTGACAGTTTTTCACCACTAGAGGACGTTAGTTCATGTGTTTCATATTGATAAGATTGAGCTCATGCACGTGAAGTTATCTAAGAGTAAGCACTGATTTTTCTAAAATGCAAGTCTGTCAAAACAACTGAAATAAGGGGGCAGTTTGCAGAGGCGTAGATACAAGGTAATTACATAGGTAAAACATGCATTATTATAACTGTGTTGGTTATACAAAACTGGGGAATGAGTAATAAAGTGATTATCAATCTTTTTAAATAACAAAAATTCTGGTGTTGACTGTCCCTTTAACCACCCTTATATTACCTATACTAACTGCTACTAGCACTACCTTTATATTACCTTTACTAACTGCTCCCATCACCTACCTTATATTACCTTTACTATCTACTCCCAGCACCACCCTTCTTTTACCTTTATCAACTGCTCCCAGCACCCTCCTTATATTACCTTTACTATCTGCTCCCAGCACCCTCCTTATATTACCTTTACTTTCTGCTTCCATCACTACCCTTATATTACCTTTACTATCTGCTCCCACCACTACCCTTATATTACCTGTACTATCTGCTCCCAGCACTACCCTTATATTACCTTTACTATCTGCTCCCAGCACTACCCTTATATTACCTTTACTATCTGCTCCCAGCGCCACCCTTATATTACCTTTACTAAATGCCCCTTTTTCACCACCCTTATATTATCTTTACTAACTGTCCCGTTAACCACCCTTATATTATCTTTACTATCTGCACCCATCACCACCCTTATATTAAGTTTACTATCTGTTCCCAGCACCACACTTATATTACCTTTACCAACTGCTCCCAGCATCACCCTTCTATTACCTTTACTATCTGCTCCCAGCACCACCCTTATAATACCTTTACTAACTGCTCCCATCACCACCCTTATATTACCTTTACTATCTGCTCCCAGCACTACCCTTATATTACCATTACTAACAGCTCCCTTAACCACCTTTATATTACCTTTACTATCTGCTCCCAGTACCAGCCTTATATTAATTTTACTATCTGCTCCATTCACCACCCTTATATTATCTTTACTATCTGCACCCATCACCATCCTTAAATTAATTTTACTATTTGGTCCCATCACCACCCTTGTATTACCTTTTACTATATGCTCCCATAACCATCCTTATATTACCTTTACTATCTGCTCCCAGCACTACCCTTATATTACCTATACTAATTGCTCCCAGCACCACCCTTATATTACCTTTACTTTCTGCTCCCATCACCACCCTTATATTACCTTTACTATCTGCTCCCATCACCACCCTTATATTACCTTTACTAACAGCTGCCTTAACCACACTTATATTACCTATACTAACTGCTCTCTTTACCACCCTTATATTACCTTTACTATATGCTCCCAGCACTACCCTTATATTACCTTTACTATCTGCTCCCAGCACTACCATTATATTACCTTCACTAACTGCTCCCAGCACCCTCCTTATATTACATTTACTAACTGCCCCCTTCTTTAGCACCCTTATATTACCATTATTAACTGCTCCCAGCACCACCCTTATATTACCTTTACTAACTGCCCCCTTCACCACCCTTATAATAACTTTACTGTCTGCTCCCAGCACCACCCTTATATTACCTTTTACTATATGCTCCCATAACCATCCTTATATTACCATTTCTAACAGCTCCCTTAACCACCCTTATATTACTTTTACTATCTGCTCCCAGCACCACACTTATATTACCTTTACCAACTGCTCCCAGCATCACCCTTCTATTACCTTTACTATCTGCTCCCAGCACCACCCTTATATTACCTTTACTAACTACTCCCATCAACACCCTAATATTACCGTTACTAACAGCTCCCATAACCACCCTTATATTACCTTTATTAACTGCTTCCATCACCACCCTTATATTAACTTTACTATCTGCTCCCATCACCACCCTTATATTACCTTTATTAACTGCTTCCATCACCACCCTTATATTACTTTAACTATCTGCTCCCAGCACTACCCTTATATTACCTTTACTAACAGCTCCCTTAAAGGGACAGTCAAGTCTAAGAAAAACTTTCATGATTTAAATAGGGCACATGATTTTACAACTTTTCAATTTAGCTTTTTTTAACAGCTCCCTTAACCACCCTTATAATACCTTTACTAACTGCTCCCATCACCACCCTTATATTACCTTTACTAACTGTTCCCAGCACCCTCCTTATATTACCTTTAGTAACTGCTCAAAGCACCACCCTTCTATTACCTTTACTAACTGCTCCCATCAACACCCTTATATTACCTTTACTATCTGCTCCCATCACCACCCTTATATTACCTTTACTATCTGCTCCCATCACCACCCTTATGTTACCTTTACTAACTGCCACCTTTTTCACCACACTGATATTATCTTTAATATCTGCTGCCATAACCACCCTTATTTTACCTTTACTTATATTACCTTTACTAACTGCTCCCAGCACCCTCCTTATATTACCTTTACTAACTGCTCCCAGCACCCTCCTTCTATTACCTTTACTAACTGCTCAAAGCACCAACCTTCTATTACCTTTACTAAATGCTCCCATCACCACCCTTATATTACCTTTACTATCTGCTCCCAGCACTACCATTATATTACCTTCACTAACTGCTCCCAGCACCCTCCTTATATTACATTTACTAACTGCCCCCTTCTTTAGCACCCTTATATTACCATTATTAACTGCTCCCATCACCACCCTTATATTACCTTTACTAACTGCCACCTTTTTCACCACACTGATATTATCTTTACTAACTGTCCCGTTAACCACCCTTATATTATCTTTACTATCTGCACCCATCACCACCCTTATATTACCTTTAATATCTGCTCCCATCACCACCCTTATATTACCTTTACTATCTGCTCCCAGCACTACTCTTATATTACCTTTACTAAAAGCTCCCTTAAAGGGACAGTCAAGTAAAAAAAAACCTTTCATGATTTAAATAGGGCACATGACTTTTAACAACTTTCCAATTTACTTTTATCAGCAATTTTGCTTTGTTCACTTTGCATTCTTAGTTGAAAGCTAAACCTAGGAGGTTCATATGCTAATTTCTTAGACTTTGAAAGCCGCCTCTAATCTGAAAGCATTTTGACAGTTTTTCACCACTAGAGGACGTTAGTTCATGTGTTTCATATTGATAAGATTGAGCTCATGCACGTGAAGTTATCTAAGAGTAAGCACTGATTTTTCTAAAATGCAAGTCTGTCAAAACAACTGAAATAAGGGGGCAGTTTGCAGAGGCGTAGATACAAGGTAATTACATAGGTAAAACATGCATTATTATAACTGTGTTGGTTATACAAAACTGGGGAATGAGTAATAAAGTGATTATCAATCTTTTTAAACAACAAAAATTCTGGTGTTGACTGTCCCTTTAACCACCCTTATATTACCTATACTAACTGCTACTAGCACTACCTTTATATTACCTTTACTAACTGCTCCCATCACCTACCTTATATTACCTTTACTATCTACTCCCAGCACCACCCTTCTTTTACCTTTATCAACTGCTCCCAGCACCCTCCTTATATTACCTTTACTATCTGCTCCCAGCACCCTCCTTATATTACCTTTACTTTCTGCTTCCATCACTACCCTTATATTACCTTTACTATCTGCTCCCACCACTACCCTTATATTACCTGTACTATCTGCTCCCAGCACTACCCTTATATTACCTTTACTATCTGCTCCCAGCACTACCCTTATATTACCTTTACTATCTGCTCCCAGCGCCACCCTTATATTACCTTTACTAAATGCCCCTTTTTCACCACCCTTATATTATCTTTACTAACTGTCCCGTTAACCACCCTTATATTATCTTTACTATCTGAACCCATCACCACCCTTATATTAACTGTTTCTTGATGTACATACTATTTTTGTCTACATTTAAATGTGAACTGAACGTATTCAGATATAGAAGTGAAGAGTCTATATACATGAGACTGAGTACTTTAAACCACTCCATGAAGAGATATACCTCTCCTAGATAGTCAATAGCACTGCGTGCGAATTGTACACATTGTCATCTGTTTTATGTTTATTGCATTATTACAAGAATCCTTGTTATACATAGTGGATTAAAACCTATGGGAGTATTACCCTGAATATTTGCACTAAAATAGACATATCAGATCTGGCCCGCTGGTGGTTCTAACAGTTGGTTACAGTATTGCAGTTTTTGATGCTCCCATCACTACCCTTATATTACCTTTACTAACAGCTCTCATAACCACCCTTATATTACCTTAATTATGTGCTCCCATCACCAGCCTTATATTACCTTTACTATCTGCTCTCATCACCACCCTTATATTACCTTTACTAACTGCTCCCAGCACCACCCTTATATTACCTTTACTAACTGCCCCCTTCACCACCCTTATATTAACTTTACTATCTGCTCCCATCACCACCCTTATATTATCTTTACTAACAGCTCCCAGCACCACCCTTATATTACTTTTACTATCTGTTTCCCGCACCACCCTTATATTACCTTTACTATCTGCTCCCTGCACTACCCTTATAATACCTTTACTATCTGCTCCCAGCACTACCCTTATATTACCATTACTATCTGCACCCATCACCACCCTTATATTAATTTTATTATCTGGTCCCATCGCCACCCTTGTATTACCTTTTACTATATGCTCCCATAACCACCCTTATATTACCATTACTAACAATTCCCTTAACCACCCTTATATTACCTTTACTATCTGCTCCCAGCACTACCCTTATATTACCTATACTAACTGCTCCCAGCACCACCCTTATATTACCTTTACTTTCTGCTCCCATCACCACCCTTATATTACCTTTACTATCTGCTCCCTTAACCACCCTTATATTACCTTTACTAACAGCTGCCTTAATCACACTTATATTACCTATACTAACTGCTCTCTTTACCACCCTTATATTACCTTTACTAAATGCTCCCAGCACTACCCTTATATTACCTTTACTATCTGCTCCCAGCACTACCATTATATTACCTTCACTAACTGCTCCCAGCACCCTCCTTATATTACATTTACTAACTGCCCCCTTCTTTAGCACCCTTATATTACCATTACTAACTGCTCCCAGCACCACCCTTATATTACCTTTACTAACTGTCCCGTTAACCACCCTTATATTATCTTTTCTATCTGCACTCATCACAACCCTTATATTAACTTTACTATCTGCTCCCTGCACCACCCGTATATTACCTTTACTAACAGCTCCCAGCACTACCCTTATATTACCTTTACTATCTGCTCCCAGCACTACCCTTATATTACCTTTACTAACTGTTCACAGTACTACCCTTATATTGCCTTTACTAACTGCTCACAGTACTACCCTTATATTGCCATTACTAACTGCTCCCAGCACTACCCTTACATTACCTTTACTAACTGCTCCCAGCACCACCCTTATATTACCTTTACTAACAGCTCCCATAACCACCCTTATATTACCTTTACTATCTGCTCCCATCACCAGCCTTATATTACCTTTACTATCTGCTCCCAGCACCATCCTTATATTACCTTTACTAACTGCCCCCTTCATCACCCTTATAATAACTTTACTATCTGCTCCCAGCACCACCCTTATATTACCTTTACTAACTGCTCCCAGCACTATCCTATTTGCTCCCAGCACTACCCTTATATTACCTCTACTATCTGCATCCATCACCTCCCTTATTTTATCTGCTCCCATCACTACTCTTATATTACCTTTACTATCTGCTCCCAGCTCTACCCTTATATTATCTTTACTATCTGCACCCATCACCTCCCTTATATTATCTGCTCCCATCACTACTCTTTTATTACCTTTACTATCCGCTCCCAGCACTACCCTTATATTACCTTTACTAACAGCTTCCTTAAAGGGACAGTCAAGTCCAAAACAAACTTTCATGATTTAAATAGTGCACATGATTTTAAACAACTTTCCAATTTACCTTTACTAACAGCTCCCTTAACCACCCTTATAAAACCTTTACTAACTGCTCCCATCACCACCCTTATATTACCTTTAATAACTGCTTCCATCACCACCCTTATATTAACTTTACTATCTGCTCCCAGCACTACCCTTATATTACCTTTACTATCTGCTCCCAGCACTACCCTTATATTACCTTTACTAACTGCTCATAGCACCCTCCTTATATTATCTTTACTATCTGCTCCCATAACAACCCTTATATTACCTTTACTAACTGTTCCCTTAACCACTCTTATATCACCTTTACTAACTGCTCCGAGCACCACTCTTATATTACCTTTACTCTCTGCTAGCACTACCTTTAATACCTTTACTAACTGCTCCCATCACTAACCTTATATTACCTTTACTAACTGCCTGCTTTTTCACCACCCCTATATTATCTTTACTAACAGCTCCCATAACCACCCTTATATTACCTTTATTATCTGCTCCCATCACCAGCCTTATATTACCTTTACTATCTGCTCTCATCACCACCCTTATATTACCTTTACTATCTGCTCCCAGCACCACCCTTATATTACCTTTACTAACTGCCCCCTTCACCACTCTTATATTAACTTTACTATCTGCTCCCATCACCACCCTTATATTACCTTTACTAACTGCTCCCAGCACCACCCTTATATTACTTTTACTATCTGTTTCCAGCACCACCCTTATATTACCTTTACTATCTGCTCCCTGCACTACCCTTATATTACCTTTACTATCCGCTCCCAGCACTACCCTTATATTACCATTACTAACAGCTCCCTTAACCACCCTTATATTAATTTTACTATCTGCTCCCATCACCACCCTTATATTAGCTTTACTATCTGCACCCATCACCAGCCTTAAATTAATTTTACTATCTGGTCCCATCACCACCCTTGTATTACCTTTTACTATATGCTCCCATAACCACCCTTATATTACCATTACTAACAGCTCCCTTAACCACCCTTATATTAGCTTTACTATCTGCTCCCAGCACTACCCTTATATTACCTATACTAACTGCTCCCAGCACCACTCTTATATTACCTTTACTATCTGCTCCCATCACCACCCTTATATTACCTTTACTATCTGCTCCCTTAACCACCCTTATATTACCTTTACTAACAGCTGCCTTAACCACACTTATATTACCTATACTAACTGCTCTCTTTACCACCCTTATATTACCTTTACTAAATGCTCCCAGCACTACCCTTATATTACCTTTACTATCTGCTCCCAGCACTACCATTATATTACCTTCACTAACTGCTCTCAGCACCCTCCTTATATTACATTTACTAACTGCCCCCTTCTTTAGCACCCTTATATTCCCATTACTAACTGCTCCCAGCACCACCCTAATGTTACCGATACTAACTGTCCCGTTAACCACCCTTATATTATCTTTACTATCTGCACCCATCACACCCCTTATATTAACTTTACTATCTGCTCCCTGCACCACCCGTATATTACCTTTACTAACAGCTCCCAGCACTACCCTTATATTACCTTTACTATCTGCTCCCAGCACTACCCTTATATTACCTTTACTATCTGCTCCCAGCACCACCCTTATATTACCTTTACTAACTGCTCCCAGCACCACCCTATCTGCTCCCAGCACTTCCCTTATATTAACTTTACTATCTGCACCCATCACCTCCCTTATATTATCTGCTCCCATCACTACTCTTATATTACCTTTTACTATCTGCTCCCAGCCCTACCCTTATATTATCTTTACTATCTGCACCAATCACCTCCCTTATATTATCTGCTCCCATCACTACTCTTATATTACCTTTACAATCTGCTCCCAGCACTACCCTTATATTACATTTACTAACAGCTCCCTTAAAGGGACAGTCAAGTCCAAAACAAACTTTCATGATTTAAATAGGGCACATGATTTTAAACAACTTTCCAATTTACCTTTACTAACAGCTCCCTTAACCACCCTTATAAAACCTTTACTATCTGCTCCCAGCATTACCCTTATATTACCTTTACTATCTGCTCCCAGCACTACCCTTATATTACCTTTACTAACTGCTCATAGCACCCTCCTTATATTATCTTTACTATCTGCTCCCATAACAACCCTTATATTACCTTTACTAACTGTTCCCTTACCCACTCTTATATTACCTTTACTAACTGCTCCGAGCCCCACTCTTATATTACCTTTACTCTCTGCTAGCACTACCTTTATATTACCTTTACTAACTGCTGCTATCACTAACCTTATATTACCTTTACTAACTGCCTGCTTTTTCACCACCCTTATATTATCTTTACTAACAGCTTCCCATCACCAGCCTTATATTACCTTTACTATCTGCTCTCATCACCACCCTTATATTACCTTTACTATCTGCTCCCAGCACCACCCTTATATTACCTTTACTAACTGCCCCCTTCACCACTCTTATATTAAGTTTACTATCTGCTCCCATCACCACCCTTATATTACCTTTACTAACTGCTCCCAGCACCACCCTTATATTACTTTTACTATATGTTTCCAGCACCACCCTTATATTACCTTTACTATCTGCTCCCTTAACCACCCTTATATTACCTTTACTAACAGCTGCCTTAACCACACTTATATTACCTATACTAACTGCTCTCTTTACCACCCTTATATTACCTTTACTATATGCTCCCAGCACTACCCTTATATTACCTTTACTATCTGCTCCCAGTACTACCATTATATTACCTTCACTAACTGCTCCCAGCACCCTCCTTATATTACCTTTACTATATGCTCCCAGCACTACCCTTATATTACCTTTACTATCTGCTCCCAGCACTACCCTTATATTACCATTACTAACAGCTCCCTTAACCACCTTTATATTACCTTTACTATCTGCTCCCAGTACCACCCTTATATTAATTTTACTATCTGCTCCCATCACCACTCTTATATTATCTTTACTATCTGCACCCATCACCATCCTTAAATTAATTTTACTATCTGGTCCCATCACCACCCTTGTATTACATTTTACTATATGCTCCCATAACCATCCTTATATTACCATTACTAACAGCTCCCTTAACCACCCTTATATTACCTTTACTATCTGCTCCCAGCACTACCCTTATATTACCTATACTAACTGCTCCCAGCACCACCCTTATATTACCTTTACTTTCTGCTCCCATCACCACCCTTATATTAACTTTACTATCTGCACCCATCACCACCCTTATATTAACTTTACTATCTGCTCCCTGCACCACCCGTATATTACCTTTACTAACAGCTCCCAGCACTACCCTTATATTACCTTTACTATCTGCTCCCTGCACTACCCTTATATTACCTTTACTAACTGCTCACAGTACTACCCTTATATTACCTTTACTAACTGCTCACAGTACTACCCTTATATTGCCTTTACTAACTGCTCACAATACTACCCTTATATTGCCATTACTAACTGCTCACAGCACTATCCTTAAATTACCTTTACTAACTGCTCCCAGCACCACCCTTATATTACCTTTACTAACTGCTCCCAGCACCACCCTTATATTACCTTTACTAACATCTCCCATAACCACCCTTATATTACCTTTACTATCTGCTTCCAGCACCACCCTTATATTACCTTTACTAACTGCCCCCTTCACCACCCTTATTATAACTTTACTATCTCCTCCCAGCACCACCCTTATATTACCTTTACTATCTGCTCCCAGCACTACCATTATATTACCTTCACTAACTGCTCCCAGCACCCTCCTTATATTACATTTACTAACTGCCCCCGTCTTTAGCACCCTTATATTATCTTTACTATCTGCACCCATCACCACCCTTATATTAACTTTACTATCTGCTCCCTGCACCACCCGTATATTACCTTTACTAACAGCTCCCAGCACTACCCTTATATTACCTTTACTATCTGTTCCCTGCACTACCCTTATATTACCTTTACTAACTGCTCACAGTACTACCCTTATATTGCCTTTACTAACTGCTCACAGTACTACCCTTATATTGCCATTACTAACTGCTCCCAGCACTATCCTTAAATTACCTTTACTAACTGCTCCCAGCACCACCCTTATATTACCTTTACTAACATCTCCCATAACCACCCTTATATTACCTTTACTAACAGCTGCCCTAACCACACTTATATTACCTATACTCACTGCTCTCTTTACCACCCTTATATTACCTTTACTATATGCTCCCAGCACTACCCTTATATTACCTATACTAACTGCTCCCAGCACCACCCTTATATTACCTTTACTTTCTGCTCCCATCACCACCCTTATATTAACTTTACTATCTGCACCCATCACCACCCTTATATTAACTTTACTATCTGCTCCCTGCACCACCCGTATATTACCTTTACTAACAGCTCCCAGCACTACCCTTATATTACCTTTACTATCTGCTCCCTGCACTACCCTTATATTACCTTTACTAACTGCTCACAGTACTACCCTTATATTACCTTTACTAACTGCTCACAGTACTACCCTTATATTGCCTTTACTAACTGCTCACAGTACTACCCTTATATTGCCATTACTAACTGCTCACAGCACTATCCTTAAATTACCTTTACTAACTGCTCCCAGCACCACCCTTATATTACCTTTACTAACATCTCCCATAACCACCCTTATATTACCTTTACTATCTGCTTCCAGCACCACCCTTATATTACCTTTACTAACTGCCCCCTTCACCACCCTTATTATAACTTTACTATCTCCTCCCAGCACCACCCTTATATTACCTTTACTATCTGCTCCCAGCACTACCATTATATTACCTTCACTAACTGCTCCCAGCACCCTCCTTATATTACATTTACTAACTGCCCCCGTCTTTAGCACCCTTATATTATCTTTACTATCTGCACCCATCACCACCCTTATATTAACTTTACTATCTGCTCCCTGCACCACCCTTATATTACCTTTACTAACAGCTCCCAGCACTACCCTTATATTACCTTTACTATCTGTTCCCTGCACTACCCTTATATTACCTTTACTAACTGCTCACAGTACTACCCTTATATTGCCTTTACTAACTGCTCACAGTACTACCCTTATATTGCCATTACTAACTGCTCCCAGCACTATCCTTAAATTACCTTTACTAACTGCTCCCAGCACCACCCTTATATTACCTTTACTAACATCTCCCATAACCACCCTTATATTACCTTAACTATCTGCTCATCGCCAGCCTTATATTACCTTTACTATCTGCTCCCAGCACCACCCTTATATTACCTTTACTAACTGCCCCCTTCACCACCCTTATAATAACTTTACTATCTGCTACCAGCACCACCCTTATATTACCTTTACTAACTGCTCCCAGCACCACCCTTATATTACCTTTACTATCTGCTCCCAGCACCACACTTATATTACCTTTACCAACTGCTCCCAGCATCACCCTTCTATTACCTTTACTATCTGCTCCCAGCACCACCCTTATAATACCTTTACTAACTGCTCCCATCACCACCCTTATATTACCTTTACTATCTGCTTCCATCACTACCCTTATATTACCATTTCTAACAGCTTTACTATCTGCTCCATTCACCACCCTTATATTATATTTACTATCTGCACCCATCACCATCCTTAAATTAATTTTACTATCTTGTCCCATCACCACCATTGTATTACCTTTTACTATATGCTCCCATAACCATCTTTATATTACCTTTACTAACAGCTCCCTTAACCACCCTTATATTACCTTTACTATCTGCTCCCAGCACTACCCTTATATTACCTATACTAACTGCTCCCAGCACCACCCTTATATTACCTTTATTTTCTGCTCCCATCACCACCCTTATATTACCTTTACTATCTGCTCCCAGCACTACCCTTATATTACCTTTACTAACTGCTCACAGTACTACCCTTATATTGCCTTTACTAACTGCTCCCAGCACTATCCTTAAATTACCTATACTAACTGCTCCCAGCACCACCCTTATATTACCTTTACTAACAGCTCCCATAACCACCCTTATATTACCATTACTAACTGCTCATCACCAGCCTTATATTACCTTTACTATCTGCTCCCAGCACCACCCTTATATTACCTTTACTAACTGCCCCCTTCACCACCCTTATAATAACTTTACTATCTGTTCCCAGCACCACACTTATATTACCTTTACCAACTGCTCCCAGCATCACCCTTCTATTACCTTTACTATCTGCTCCCAGCACCACCCTTATAATACCTTTACTAACTGCTCCCATCACCACCCTTATATTACCTTTACTATCTGCTCCCAGCACTACCCTTATATTACCATTACTAACAGCTCCCTTAACCACCTTTATATTACCTTTACTATCTGCTCCCAGTACCAGCCTTATATTAATTTTACTATCTGCTCCATTCATCACCCTTATATTATCTTTACTATCTGCACCCATCACCATCCTTAAATTAATTTTACTATTTGGTCCCATCACCACCCTTGTATTACCTTTTACTATATGCTCCCATAACCATCCTTATATTACCTTTACTATCTGCTCCCAGCACTACCCTTATATTACCTATACTAATTGCTCCCAGCACCACCCTTATATTACCTTTACTTTCTGCTCCCATCACCACCCTTATATTACCTTTACTATCTGCTCCCATCACCACCCTTATATTACCTTTACTAACAGCTGCCTTAACCACACTTATATTACCTATACTAACTGCTCTCTTTACCACCCTTATATTTCCTTTACTATATGCTCCCAGCACTACCCTTATATTACCTTTACTATCTGCTCCCAGCACTACCATTATATTACCTTCACTAACTGCTCCCAGCACCCTCCTTATATTACATTTACTAACTGCCCCCTTCTTTAGCACCCTTATATTACCATTATTAACTACTCCCAGCACCACCCTTATATTACCTTTACTAACTGCCCCCTTCACCACCCTTATAATAACTTTACTGTCTGCTCCCAGCACCACCCTTATATTACCTTTTACTATATGCTCCCATAACCATCCTTATATTACCATTTCTAACAGCTCCCTTAACCACCCTTATATTACTTTTACTATCTGCTCCCAGCATCACACTTATATTACCTTTACCAACTGCTCCCATCACCACCCTTATATTACCTTTATTAACTGCTTCCATCACCACCCTTATATTACTTTTACTATCTGCTCCAAGCACTACCCTTATATTACCTTTACTAACAGCTCCCTTAAAGGGACAGTCAAGTCTAAGAAAAACTTTCATGATTTAAATAGGGCACATGATTTTACAACTTTTCAATTTACCTTTTTTTAACAGCTCCCTTAACCACCCTTATAATACCTTTACTAACTGCTCCCATCACCACCCTTATATTACCTTTACTAACTGTTCCCAGCACCCTCCTTATATTACCTTTAGTAACTGCTCAAAGCACCACCCTTCTATTACCTTTACTAACTGCTCCCATCAACACCCTTATATTACCTTTACTATCTGCTCCCATCACCACCCTTATATTACCTTTACTATCTGCTCCCATCACCACCCTTATGTTACCTTTACTAACTGCCACCTTTTTCACCACACTGATATTATCTTTAATATCTGCTGCCATAACCACCCTTATTTTACCTTTACTTATATTAACTTTACTAACTGCTCCCAGCACCCTCCTTATATTACCTTTACTAACTGCTCCCAGCACCCTCCTTCTATTACCTTTACTAACTGCTCAAAGCACCAACCTTCTATTACCTTTACTAAATGCTCCCATCACCACCCTTATATTACCTTCACTAACTGCTCCCAGCACCCTCCTTATATTACATTTACTAACTGCCCCCTTCTTTAGCACCCTTATATTACCATTATTAACTGCTCCCATCACCACCCTTATATTACCTTTACTAACTGCCACCTTTTTCACCACACTGATATTATCTTTACTAACTGTCCCGTTAACCACCCTTATATTATCTTTACTATCTGCACCCATCACCACCCTTATATTACCTTTAATATCTGCTCCCATCACCACCCTTATATTACCTTTACTATCTGCTCCCAGCACTACTCTTATATTACCTTTACTAAAAGCTCCCTTAAAGGGACAGTCAAGTAAAAAAAAACCTTTCATGATTTAAATAGGGCACATGACTTTTAACAACTTTCCAATTTACTTTTATCAGCAATTTTGCTTTGTTCACTTTGCATTCTTAGTTGAAAGCTAAACCTAGGAGGTTCATATGCTAATTTCTTAGACTTTGAAAGCCGCCTCTAATCTGAAAGCATTTTGACAGTTTTTCACCACTAGAGGACGTTAGTTCATGTGTTTCATATTGATAAGATTGAGCTCATGCACGTGAAGTTATCTAAGAGTAAGCACTGATTTTTCTAAAATGCAAGTCTGTCAAAACAACTGAAATAAGGGGGCAGTTTGCAGAGGCGTAGATACAAGGTAATTACATAGGTAAAACATGCATTATTATAACTGTGTTGGTTATACAAAACTCGGGGAATGAGTAATAAAGTGATTATCAATCTTTTTAAATAACAAAAATTCTGGTGTTGACTGTCCCTTTAACCACCCTTATATTACCTATACTAACTGCTACTAGCACTACCTTTATATTACCTTTACTAACTGCTCCCATCACCTACCTTATATTACCTTTACTATCTACTCCCAGCACCACCCTTCTTTTACCTTTATCAACTGCTCCCAGCACCCTCCTTATATTACCTTTACTATCTGCTCCCAGCACCACCCTTATATTACCTTTACTTTCTGCTTCCATCACTACCCTTATATTACCTTTACTATCTGCTCCCACCACTACCCTTATATTACCTGTACTATCTGCTCCCAGCACTACCCTTATATTACCTTTACTATCTGCTCCCAGCACTACCCTTATATTACCTTTACTATCTGCTCCCAGCGCCACCCTTATATTACCTTTACTAAATGCCCCTTTTTCACCACCCTTATATTATCTTTACTAACTGTCCCGTTAACCACCCTTATATTATCTTTACTATCTGCACCCATCACCACCCTTATATTAAGTTTACTATCTGTTCCCAGCACCACACTTATATTACCTTTACCAACTGCTCCCAGCATCACCCTTCTATTACCTTTACTATCTGCTCCCAGCACCACCCTTATAATACCTTTACTAACTGCTCCCATCACCACCCTTATATTACCTTTACTATCTGCTCCCAGCACTACCCTTATATTACCATTACTAACAGCTCCCTTAACCACCTTTATATTACCTTTACTATCTGCTCCCAGTACCAGCCTTATATTAATTTTACTATCTGCTCCATTCACCACCATTATATTATCTTTACTATCTGCACCCATCACCATCCTTAAATTAATTTTACTATTTGGTCCCATCACCACCCTTGTATTACCTTTTACTATATGCTCCCATAACCATCCTTATATTACCTTTACTATCTGCTCCCAACACTACCCTTATATTACCTATACTAATTGCTCCCAGCACCACCCTTATATTACCTTTACTTTCTGCTCCCATCACCACCCTTATATTACCTTTACTATCTGCTCCCATCACCACCCTTATATTACCTTTACTAACAGCTGCCTTAACCACACTTATATTACCTATACTAACTGCTCTCTTTACCACCCTTATATTTCCTTTACTATATGCTCCCAGCACTACCCTTATATTACCTTTACTATCTGCTCCCAGCACTACCATTATATTACCTTCACTAACTGCTCCCAGCACCCTCCTTATATTACATTTACTAACTGCCCCCTTCTTTAGCACCCTTATATTACCATTATTAACTGCTCCCAGCACCACCCTTATATTACCTTTACTAACTGCCCCCTTCACCACCCTTATAATAACTTTACTGTCTGCTCCCAGCACCACCCTTATATTACCTTTTACTATATGCTCCCATAACCAACCTTATATTACCATTTCTAACAGCTCCCTTAACCACCCTTATATTACTTTTACTATCTGCTCCCAGCACCACACTTATATTACCTTTACCAACTGCTCCCAGCACCACCCTTATATTACCTTTACTAACTACTCCCATCAACACCCTAATATTACCGTTACTAACAGCTCCCATAACCACCCTTATATTACCTTTATTAACTGCTTCCATCACCACCCTTATATTAACTTTACTATCTGCTCCCATCACCACCCTTATATTACCTTTATTAACTGCTTCCATCACCACCCTTATATTACTTTTACTATCTGCTCCCAGCACTACCCTTATATTACCTTTACTAACAGCTCCCTTAAAGGGACAGTCAAGTCTAAGAAAAACTTTCATGATTTAAATAGGGCACATGATTTTACAACTTTTCAATTTACCTTTTTTTAACAGCTCCCTTAACCACCCTTATAATACCTTTACTAACTGCTCCCATCACCACCCTTATATTACCTTTACTAACTGTTCCCAGCACCCTCCTTATATTACCTTTAGTAACTGCTCAAAGCACCACCCTTCTATTACCTTTACTAACTGCTCCCATCAACACCCTTATATTACCTTTACTATCTGCTCCCATCACCACCCTTATATTACCTTTACTATCTGCTCCCATCACCACCCTTATGTTACCTTTACTAACTGCCACCTTTTTCACCACACTGATATTATCTTTAATATCTGCTGCCATAACCACCCTTATTTTACCTTTACTTATATTACCTTTACTAACTGCTCCCAGCACCCTCCTTATATTACCTTTACTAACTGCTCCCAGCACCCTCCTTCTATTACCTTTACTAACTGCTCAAAGCACCAACCTTCTATTACCTTTACTAAATGCTCCCATCACCACCCTTATATTACCTTTACTATCTGCTCCCAGCACTACCATTATATTACCTTCACTAACTGCTCCCAGCACCCTCCTTATATTACATTTACTAACTGCCCCCTTCTTTAGCACCCTTATATTACCATTATTAACTGCTCCCATCACCACCCTTATATTACCTTTACTAACTGCCACCTTTTTCACCACACTGATATTATCTTTACTAACTGTCCCGTTAACCACCCTTATATTATCTTTACTATCTGCACCCATCACCACCCTTATATTACCTTTAATATCTGCTCCCATCACCACCCTTATATTACCTTTACTATCTGCTCCCAGCACTACTCTTATATTACCTTTACTAAAAGCTCCCTTAAAGGGACAGTCAAGTAAAAAAAAACCTTTCATGATTTAAATAGGGCACATGACTTTTAACAACTTTCCAATTTACTTTTATCAGCAATTTTGCTTTGTTCACTTTGCATTCTTAGTTGAAAGCTAAACCTAGGAGGTTCATATGCTAATTTCTTAGACTTTGAAAGCCGCCTCTAATCTGAAAGCATTTTGACAGTTTTTCACCACTAGAGGATGTTAGTTCATGTGTTTCATATTGATAAGATTGAGCTCATGCACGTGAAGTTATCTAAGAGTAAGCACTGATTTTTCTAAAATGCAAGTCTGTCAAAACAACTGAAATAAGGGGGCAGTTTGCAGAGGCGTAGATACAAGGTAATTACATAGGTAAAACATGCATTATTATAACTGTGTTGGTTATACAAAACTGGGGAATGAGTAATAAAGTGATTATCAATCTTTTTAAACAACAAAAATTCTGGTGTTGACTGTCCCTTTAACCACCCTTATATTACCTATACTAACTGCTACTAGCACTACCTTTATATTACCTTTACTAACTGCTCCCATCACCTACCTTATATTACCTTTACTATCTACTCCCAGCACCACCCTTCTTTTACCTTTATCAACTGCTCCCAGCACCCTCCTTATATTACCTTTACTATCTGCTCCCAGCACCCTCCTTATATTACCTTTACTTTCTGCTTCCATCACTACCCTTATATTACCTTTACTATCTGCTCCCACCACTACCCTTATATTACCTGTACTATCTGCTCCCAGCACTACCCTTATATTACCTTTACTATCTGCTCCCAGCACTACCCTTATATTACCTTTACTATCTGCTCCCAGCGCCACCCTTATATTACCTTTACTAAATGCCCCTTTTTCACCACCCTTATATTATCTTTACTAACTGTCCCGTTAACCACCCTTATATTATCTTTACTATCTGCACCCATCACCACCCTTATATTAACTGTTTCTTGATGTACATACTATTTTTGTCTACATTTAAATGTGAACTGAACGTATTCAGATATAGAAGTGAAGAGTCTATATACATGAGACTGAGTACTTTAAACCACTCCATGAAGAGATATACCTCTCCTAGATAGTCAATAGCACTGCGTGCGAATTGTACACATTGTCATCTGTTTTATGTTTATTGCATTATTACAAGAATCCTTGTTATACATAGTGGATTAAAACCTATGGGAGTATTACCCTGAATATTTGCACTAAAATAGACATATCAGATCTGGCCCGCTGGTGGTTCTAACAGTTGGTTACAGTATTGCAGTTTTTGATGCTCCCATCACTACCCTTATATTACCTTTACTAACAGCTCTCATAACCACCCTTATATTACCTTAATTATGTGCTCCCATCACCAGCCTTATATTACCTTTACTATCTGCTCTCATCACCACCCTTATATTACCTTTACTAACTGCTCCCAGCACCACCCTTATATTACCTTTACTAACTGCCCCCTTCACCACCCTTATATTAACTTTACTATCTGCTCCCATCACCACCCTTATATTATCTTTACTAACAGCTCCCAGCACCACCCTTATATTACTTTTACTATCTGTTTCCCGCACCACCCTTATATTACCTTTACTATCTGCTCCCTGCACTACCCTTATAATACCTTTACTATCTGCTCCCAGCACTACCCTTATATTACCATTACTATCTGCACCCATCACCACCCTTATATTAATTTTATTATCTGGTCCCATCGCCACCCTTGTATTACCTTTTACTATATGCTCCCATAACCACCCTTATATTACCATTACTAACAATTCCCTTAACCACCCTTATATCACCTTTACTATCTGCTCCCAGCACTACCCTTATATTACCTATACTAACTGCTCCCAGCACCACCCTTATATTACCTTTACTTTCTGCTCCCATCACCGCCCTTATATTACCTTTACTATCTGCTCCCTTAACCACCCTTATATTACCTTTACTAACAGCTGCCTTAATCACACTTATATTACCTATACTAACTGCTCTCTTTACCACCCTTATATTACCATTACTAAATGCTCCCAGCACTACCCTTATATTACCTTTACTATCTGCTCCCAGCACTACCATTATATTACCTTCACTAACTGCTCCCAGCACCCTCCTTATATTACATTTACTAACTGCCCCCTTCTTTAGCACCCTTATATTACCATTACTAACTGCTCCCAGCACCACCCTTATATTACCTTTACTAACTGTCCCGTTAACCACCCTTATATTATCTTTTCTATCTGCACTCATCACAACCCTTATATTAACTTTACTATCTGCTCCCTGCACCACCCGTATATTACCTTTACTAACAGATCCCAGCACTACCCTTATATTACCTTTACTATCTGCTCCCAGCACTACCCTTATATTACCTTTACTAACTGTTCACAGTACTACCCTTATATTGCCTTTACTAACTGCTCACAGTACTACCCTTATATTGCCATTACTAACTGCTCCCAGCACTACCCTTACATCACCTTTACTAACTGCTCCCAGCACCACCCTTATATTACCTTTACTAACAGCTCCCATAACCACCCTTATATTACCTTTACTATCTGCTCCCATCACCAGCCTTATATTACCTTTACTATCTGCTCCCAGCACCACCCTTATATTACCTTTACTAACTGCCCCCTTCACCACCCTTATAATAACTTTACTATCTGCTCCCAGCACCACCCTTATATTACCTTTACTAACTGCTCCCAGCACTATCCTATTTGCTCCCAGCACTACCCTTATATTACCTCTACTATCTGCATCCATCACCTCCCTTATTTTATCTGCTCCCATCACTACTCTTATATTACCTTTACTATCTGCTCCCAGCACTACCCTTATATTATCTTTACTATCTGCACCCATCACCTCCCTTATATTATCTGCTCCCATCACTACTCTTTTATTACCTTTACTATCCGCTCCCAGCACTACCCTTATATTACCTTTACTAACAGCTTCCTTAAAGGGACAGTCAAGTCCAAAACAAACTTTCATGATTTAAATAGTGCACATGATTTTAAACAACTTTCCAATTTACCTTTACTAACAGCTCCCTTAACCACCCTTATAAAACCTTTACTAACTGCTCCCATCACCACCCTTATATTACCTTTAATAACTGCTTCCATCACCACCCTTATATTAACTTTACTATCTGCTCCCAGCACTACCCTTATATTACCTTTACTATCTGCTCCCAGCACTACCCTTATATTACCTTTACTAACTGCTCATAGCACCCTCCTTATATTATCTTTACTATCTGCTCCCATAACAACCCTTATATTACCTTTACTAACTGTTCCCTTAACCACTCTTATATCACCTTTACTAACTGCTCCGAGCACCACTCTTATATTACCTTTACTCTCTGCCAGCACTACCTTTAATACCTTTACTAACTGCTCCCATCACTAACCTTATATTACCTTTACTAACTGCCTGCTTTTTCACCACCCCTATATTATCTTTACTAACAGCTCCCATAACCACCCTTATATTACCTTTATTATCTGCTCCCATCACCAGCCTTATATTACCTTTACTATCTGCTCTCATCACCACCCTTATATTACCTTTACTATCTGCTCCCAGCACCACCCTTATATTACCTTTACTAACTGCCCCCTTCACCACTCTTATATTAACTTTACTATCTGCTCCCATCACCACCCTTATATTACCTTTACTAACTGCTCCCAGCACCACCCTTATATTACTTTTACTATCTGTTTCCAGCACCACCCTTATATTACCTTTACTATCTGCTCCCTGCACTACCCTTATATTACCTTTACTATCCGCTCCCAGCACTACCCTTATATTACCATTACTAACAGCTCCCTTAACCACCCTTATATTAATTTTACTATCTGCTCCCATCACCACCCTTATATTAGCTTTACTATCTGCACCCATCACCAGCCTTAAATTAATTTTACTATCTGGTCCCATCACCACCCTTGTATTACCTTTTACTATATGCTCCCATAACCACCCTTATATTACCATTACTAACAGCTCCCTTAACCACCCTTATATTAGCTTTACTATCTGCTCCCAGCACTACCCTTATATTACCTATACTAACTGCTCCCAGCACCACCCTTATATTACCTTTACTATCTGCTCCCATCACCACCCTTATATTACCTTTACTATCTGCTCCCTTAACCACCCTTATATTACCTTTACTAACAGCTGCCTTAACCACACTTATATTACCTATACTAACTGCTCTCTTTACCACCCTTATATTACCTTTACAAAATGCTCCCAGCACTACCCTTATATTACCTTTACTATCTGCTCCCAGCACTACCATTATATTACCTTCACTAACTGCTCTCAGCACCCTCCTTATATTACATTTACTAACTGCCCCCTTCTTTAGCACCCTTATATTCCCATTACTAACTGCTCCCAGCACCACCCTAATGTTACCGATACTAACTGTCCCGTTAACCACCCTTATATTATCTTTACTATCTGCACCCATCACACCCCTTATATTAACTTTACTATCTGCTCCCTGCACCACCCGTATATTACCTTTACTAACAGCTCCCAGCACTACCCTTATATTACCTTTACTATCTGCTCCCAGCACTACCCTTATATTACCTTTACTATCTGCTCCCAGCACCACCCTTATATTACCTTTACTAACTGCTCCCAGCACCACCCTATCTGCTCCCA
The DNA here is from genome assembly GCF_027579735.1 of Bombina bombina. Taxonomy (NCBI): domain Eukaryota; kingdom Metazoa; phylum Chordata; class Amphibia; order Anura; family Bombinatoridae; genus Bombina; species Bombina bombina. Next base: position 555,081,285 of record NC_069499.1, on the reverse strand, counting down.
GCACTACCCTTATATTAACTTTACTATCTGCACCCATCACCTCCCTTATTTTATCTGCTCCCATCACTACTCTTATATTACCTTTTACTATCTGCTCCCAGCCCTACCCTTATATTATCTTTACTATCTGCACCAATCACCTCCCTTATATTATCTGCTCCCATCACTACTCTTATATTACCTTTACAATCTGCTCCCAGCACTACCCTTATATTACATTTACTAACAGCTCCCTTAAAGGGACAGTCAAGTCCAAAACAAACTTTCATGATTTAAATAGGGCACATGATTTTAAACAACTTTCCAATTTACCTTTACTAACAGCTCCCTTAACCACCCTTATAAAACCTTTACTATCTGCTCCCAGCATTACCCTTATATTACCTTTACTATCTGCTCCCAGCACTACCCTTATATTACCTTTACTAACTGCTCATAGCACCCTCCTTATATTATCTTTACTATCTGCTCCCATAACAACCCTTATATTACCTTTACTAACTGTTCCCTTACCCACTCTTATATTACCTTTACTAACTGCTCCGAGCCCCACTCTTATATTACCTTTACTCTCTGCTAGCACTACCTTTATATTACCTTTACTAACTGCTGCTATCACTAACCTTATATTACCTTTACTAACTGCCTGCTTTTTCACCACCCTTATATTATCTTTACTAACAGCTTCCCATCACCAGCCTTATATTACCTTTACTATCTGCTCTCATCACCACCCTTATATTACCTTTACTATCTGCTCCCAGCACCACCCTTATATTACCTTTACTAACTGCCCCCTTCACCACCCTTATATTAAGTTTACTATCTGCTCCCATCACCACCCTTATATTACCTTTACTAACTGCTCCCAGCACCACCCTTATATTACTTTTACTATATGTTTCCAGCACCACCCTTATATTACCTTTACTATCTGCTCCCTTAACCACCCTTATATTACCTTTACTAACAGCTGCCTTAACCACACTTATATTACCTATACTAACTGCTCTCTTTACCACCCTTATATTACCTTTACTATATGCTCCCAGCACTACCCTTATATTACCTTTACTATCTGCTCCCAGTACTACCATTATATTACCTTCACTAACTGCTCCCAGCACCCTCCTTATATTACCTTTACTATATGCTCCCAGCACTACCCTTATATTACCTTTACTATCTGCTCCCAGCACTACCCTTATATTACCATTACTAACAGCTCCCTTAACTACCTTTATATTACCTTTACTATCTGCTCCCAGTACCACCCTTATATTAATTTTACTATCTGCTCCCATCACCACTCTTATATTATCTTTACTATCTGCACCCATCACCATCCTTAAATTAATTTTACTATCTGGTCCCATCACCACCCTTGTATTACATTTTACTATATGCTCCCATAACCATCCTTATATTACCATTACTAACAGCTCCCTTAACCACCCTTATATTACCTTTACTATCTGCTCCCAGCGCTACCCTTATATTACCTATACTAACTGCTCCCAGCACCACCCTTATATTACCTTTACTTTCTGCTCCCATCACCACCCTTATATTAACTTTACTATCTGCACCCATCACCACCCTTATATTAACTTTACTATCTGCTCCCTGCACCACCCGTATATTACCTTTACTAACAGCTCCCAGCACTACCCTTATATTACCTTTACTATCTGCTCCCTGCACTACCCTTATATTACCTTTACTAACTGCTCACAGTACTACCCTTATATTACCTTTACTAACTGCTCACAGTACTACCCTTATATTGCCTTTACTAACTGCTCACAATACTACCCTTATATTGCCATTACTAACTGCTCACAGCACTATCCTTAAATTACCTTTACTAACTGCTCCCAGCACCACCCTTATATTACCTTTACTAACTGCTCCCAGCACCACCCTTATATTACCTTTACTAACATCTCCCATAACCACCCTTATATTACCTTTACTATCTGCTTCCAGCACCACCCTTATATTACCTTTACTAACTGCCCCCTTCACCACCCTTATTATAACTTTACTATCTGCTCCCAGCACCACCCTTATATTACCTTTACTATCTGCTCCCAGCACTACCATTATATTACCTTCACTAACTGCTCCCAGCACCCTCCTTATATTACATTTACTAACTGCCCCCGTCTTTAGCACCCTTATATTATCTTTACTATCTGCACCCATCACCACCCTTATATTAACTTTACTATCTGCTCCCTGCACCACCCGTATATTACCTTTACTAACAGCTCCCAGCACTACCCTTATATTACCTTTACTATCTGTTCCCTACACTACCCTTATATTACCTTTACTAACTGCTCACAGTACTACCCTTATATTGCCTTTACTAACTGCTCACAGTACTACCCTTATATTGCCATTACTAACTGCTCCCAGCACTATCCTTAAATTACCTTTACTAACTGCTCCCAGCACCACCCTTATATTACCTTTACTAACATCTCCCATAACCACCCTTATATTACCTTTACTAACAGCTGCCCTAACCACACTTATATTACCTATACTCACTGCTCTCTTTACCACCCTTATATTACCTTTACTATATGCTCCCAGCACTACCCTTATATTACCTATACTAACTGCTCCCAGCACCACCCTTATATTACCTTTACTTTCTGCTCCCATCACCACCCTTATATTAACTTTACTATCTGCACCCATCACCACCCTTATATTAACTTTACTATCTGCTCCCTGCACCACCCGTATATTACCTTTACTAACAGCTCCCAGCACTACCCTTATATTACCTTTACTATCTGCTCCCTGCACTACCCTTATATTACCTTTACTAACTGCTCACAGTACTACCCTTATATTACCTTTACTAACTGCTCACAGTACTACCCTTATATTGCCTTTACTAACTGCTCACAGTACTACCCTTATATTGCCATTACTAACTGCTCACAGCACTATCCTTAAATTACCTTTACTAACTGCTCCCAGCACCACCCTTATATTACCTTTACTAACATCTCCCATAACCACCCTTATATTACCTTTACTATCTGCTTCCAGCACCACCCTTATATTACCTTTACTAACTGCCCCCTTCACCACCCTTATTATAACTTTACTATCTGCTCCCAGCACCACCCTTATATTACCTTTACTATCTGCTCCCAGCACTACCATTATATTACCTTCACTAACTGCTCCCAGCACCCTCCTTATATTACATTTACTAACTGCCCCCGTCTTTAGCACCCTTATATTATCTTTACTATCTGCACCCATCACTACTCTTATATTACCTTTTACTATCTGCTCCCAGCCCTACCCTTATATTATCTTTACTATCTGCACCAATCACCTACCTTATATTATCTGCTCCCATCACTACTCTTATATTACCTTTACAATCTGCTCCCAGCACTACCCTTATATTACATTTACTAACAGCTCCCTTAAAGGGACAGTCAAGTCCAAAACAAACTTTCATGATTTAAATAGGGCACATGATTTTAAACAACTTTCCAATTTACCTTTACTAACAGCTCCCTTAACCACCCTTATAAAACCTTTACTATCTGCTCCCAGCATTACCCTTATATTACCTTTACTATCTGCTCCCAGCACTACCCTTATATTACCTTTACTAACTGCTCAGAGCACCCTCCTTATATTATCTTTACTATCTGCTCCCATAACAACCCTTATATTAACTTTACTATCTGCACCCATCACCACCCTTATATTAACTTTACTATCTGCTCCCTGCACCACCCGTATATTACCTTTACTAACAGCTCCCAGCACTACCCTTATATTACCTTTACTATCTGCTCCCTGCACTACACTTATATTACCTATACTCACTGCTCTCTTTACCACCCTTATATTACCTTTACTATATGCTCCCAGCACTACCCTTATATTACCTATACTAACTGCTCCCAGCACCACCCTTATATTACCTTTACTTTCTGCTCCCATCACCACCCTTATATTAACTTTACTATCTGCACCCATCACCACCCTTATATTAACTTTACTATCTGCTCCCTGCACCACCCGTATATTACCTTTACTAACAGCTCCCAGCACTACCCTTATATTACCTTTACTATCTGCTCCCTGCACTACCCTTATATTACCTTTACTAACTGCTCACAGTACTACCCTTATATTACCTTTACTAACTGCTCACAGTACTACCCTTATATTGCCTTTACTAACTGCTCACAGTACTACCCTTATATTGCCATTACTAACTGCTCACAGCACTATCCTTAAATTACCTTTACTAACTGCTCCCAGCACCACCCTTATATTACCTTTACTAACATCTCCCATAACCACCCTTATATTACCTTTACTATCTGCTTCCAGCACCACCCTTATATTACCTTTACTAACTGCCCCCTTCACCACCCTTATTATAACTTTACTATCTGCTCCCAGCACCACCCTTATATTACCTTTACTATCTGCTCCCAGCACTACCATTATATTACCTTCACTAACTGCTCCCAGCACCCTCCTTATATTACATTTACTAACTGCCCCCGTCTTTAGCACCCTTATATTATCTTTACTATCTGCACCCATCACTACTCTTATATTACCTTTTACTATCTACTCCCAGCCCTACCCTTATATTATCTTTACTATCTGCACCAATCACCTACCTTATATTATCTGCTCCCATCACTACTCTTATATTACCTTTACAATCTGCTCCCAGCACTACCCTTATATTACATTTACTAACAGCTCCCTTAAAGGGACAGTCAAGTCCAAAACAAACTTTCATGATTTAAATAGGGCACATGATTTTAAACAACTTTCCAATTTACCTTTACTAACAGCTCCCTTAACCACCCTTATAAAACCTTTACTATCTGCTCCCAGCATTACCCTTATATTACCTTTACTATCTGCTCCCAGCACTACCCTTATATTACCTTTACTAACTGCTCAGAGCACCCTCCTTATATTATCTTTACTATCTGCTCCCATAACAACCCTTATATTACCTTTACTAACTGTTCCCTTACCCACTCTTATATTACCTTTACTAACTGCTCCGAGCCCCACTCTTATATTACCTTTACTCTCTGCTAGCACTACCTTTATATTACCTTTACTAACTGCTGCTATCACTAACCTTATATTACCTTTACTAACTGCCTGCTTTTTCACCACCCTTATATTATCTTTACTAACAGCTTCCCATCACCAGCCTTATATTACCTTTACTATCTGCTCTCATCACCACCCTTATATTACCTTTACTATCTGCTCCCAGCACCACCCTTATATTACCTTTACTAACTGCCCCCTTCACCACCCTTATATTAAGTTTACTATCTGCTCCCATCACCACCCTTATATTACCTTTACTAACTGCTCCCAGCACCACCCTTATATTACTTTTACTATATGTTTCCAGCACCACCCTTATATTACCTTTACTATCTGCTCCCTTAACCACCCTTATATTACCTTTACTAACAGCTGCCTTAACCACACTTATATTACCTATACTAACTGCTCTCTTTACCACCCTTATATTACCTTTACTATATGCTCCCAGCACTACCCTTATATTACCTTTACTATCTGCTCCCAGTACTACCATTATATTACCTTCACTAACTGCTCCCAGCACCCTCCTTATATTACCTTTACTATATGCTCCCAGCACTACCCTTATATTACCTTTACTATCTGCTCCCAGCACTACCCTTATATTACCATTACTAACAGCTCCCTTAACCACCTTTATATTACCTTTACTATCTGCTCCCAGTACCACCCTTATATTAATTTTACTATCTGCTCCCATCACCACTCTTATATTATCTTTACTATCTGCACCCATCACCATCCTTAAATTAATTTTACTATCTGGTCCCATCACCACCCTTGTATTACATTTTACTATATGCTCCCATAACCATCCTTATATTACCATTACTAACAGCTCCCTTAACCACCCTTATATTACCTTTACTATCTGCTCCCAGCGCTACCCTTATATTACCTATACTAACTGCTCCCAGCACCACCCTTATATTACCTTTACTTTCTGCTCCCATCACCACCCTTATATTAACTTTACTATCTGCACCCATCACCACCCTTATATTAACTTTACTATCTGCTCCCTGCACCACCCGTATATTACCTTTACTAACAGCTCCCAGCACTACCCTTATATTACCTTTACTATCTGCTCCCTGCACTACCCTTATATTACCTTTACTAACTGCTCACAGTACTACCCTTATATTACCTTTACTAACTGCTCACAGTACTACCCTTATATTGCCTTTACTAACTGCTCACAATACTACCCTTATATTGCCATTACTAACTGCTCACAGCACTATCCTTAAATTACCTTTACTAACTGCTCCCAGCACCACCCTTATATTACCTTTACTAACTGCTCCCGGCACCACCCTTATATTACCTTTACTAACATCTCCCATAACCACCCTTATATTACCTTTACTATCTGCTTCCAGCACCACCCTTATATTACCTTTACTAACTGCCCCCTTCACCACCCTTATTATAAATTTACTATCTGCTCCCAGCACCACCCTTATATTACCTTTACTATCTGCTCCCAGCACTACCATTATATTACCTTCACTAACTGCTCCCAGCACCCTCCTTATATTACATTTACTAACTGCCCCCGTCTTTAGCACCCTTATATTATCTTTACTATCTGCACCCATCACCACCCTTATATTAACTTTACTATCTGCTCCCTGCACCACCCGTATATTACCTTTACTAACAGCTCCCAGCACTACCCTTATATTACCTTTACTATCTGTTCCCTGCACTACCCTTATATTACCTTTACTAACTGCTCACAGTACTACCCTTATATTGCCTTTACTAACTGCTCACAGTACTACCCTTATATTGCCATTACTAACTGCTCCCAGCACTATCCTTAAATTACCTTTACTAACTGCTCCCAGCACCACCCTTATATTACCTTTACTAACATCTCCCATAACCACCCTTATATTACCTTTACTAACAGCTGCCCTAACCACACTTATATTACCTATACTCACTGCTCTCTTTACCACCCTTATATTACCTTTACTATATGCTCCCAGCACTACCCTTATATTACCTATACTCACTGCTCTCTTTACCACCCTTATATTACCTTTACTATATGCTCCCAGCACTACCCTTATATTACCTATACTAACTGCTCCCAGCACCACCCTTATATTACCTTTACTTTCTGCTCCCATCACCACCCTTATATTAACTTTACTATCTGCACCCATCACCACCCTTATATTAACTTTACTATCTGCTCCCTGCACCACCCGTATATTACCTTTACTAACAGCTCCCAGCACTACCCTTATATTACCTTTACTATCTGCTCCCTGCACTACCCTTATATTACCTTTACTAACTGCTCACAGTACTACCCTTATATTACCTTTACTAACTGCTCACAGTACTACCCTTATATTGCCTTTACTAACTGCTCACAGTACTACCCTTATATTGCCATTACTAACTGCTCACAGCACTATCCTTAAATTACCTTTACTAACTGCTCCCAGCACCACCCTTATATTACCTTTACTAACATCTCCCATAACCACCCTTATATTACCTTTACTATCTGCTTCCAGCACCACCCTTATATTACCTTTACTAACTGCCCCCTTCACCACCCTTATTATAACTTTACTATCTGCTCCCAGCACCACCCTTATATTACCTTTACTATCTGCTCCCAGCACTACCATTATATTACCTTCACTAACTGCTCCCAGCACCCTCCTTATATTACATTTACTAACTGCCCCCGTCTTTAGCACCCTTATATTATCTTTACTATCTGCACCCATCACCACCCTTATATTAACTTTACTATCTGCTCCCTGCACCACCCGTATATTACCTTTACTAACAGCTCCCAGCACTACCCTTATATTACCTTTACTATCTGTTCCCTGCACTACCCTTATATTACCTTTACTAACTGCTCACAGTACTACCCTTATATTGCCTTTACTAACTGCTCACAGTACTACCCTTATATTGCCATTACTAACTGCTCCCAGCACTATCCTTAAATTACCTTTACTAACTGCTCCCAGCACCACCCTTATATTACCTTTACTAACATCTCCCATAACCACCCTTATATTACCTTAACTATCTGCTCATCGCCAGCCTTATATTACCTTTACTATCTGCTCCCAGCACCACCCTTATATTACCTTTACTAACTGCCCCCTTCACCACCCTTATAATAACTTTACTATCTGCTACCAGCACCACCCTTATATTACCTTTACTAACTGCTCCCAGCACCACCCTTATATTACTTTTACTATCTGCTCCCAGCACCACACTTATATTACCTTTACCAACTGCTCCCAGCATCACCCTTCTATTACCTTTACTATCTGCTCCCAGCACCACCCTTATAATACCTTTACTAACTGCTCCCATCACCACCCTTATATTACCTTTACTATCTGCTTCCATCACTACCCTTATATTACCATTTCTAACAGCTTTACTATCTGCTCCATTCACCACCCTTATATTATATTTACTATCTGCACCCATCACCATCCTTAAATTAATTTTACTATCTTGTCCCATCACCACCATTGTATTACCTTTTTACTATATGCTCCCATAACCATCTTTATATTACCTTTACTAACAGCTCCCTTAACCACCCTTATATTACCTTTACTATCTGCTCCCAGCACTACCCTTATATTACCTATACTAACTGCTCCCAGCACCACCCTTATATTACCTTTATTTTCTGCTCCCATCACCACCCTTATATTACCTTTACTATCTGCTCCCTTAACCACCCTTATATTACCTTTACTAACAGCTGCCTTAACCACACTTATATTACCTATACTAACTGCTCTCTTTACCACCCTTATATTACCTTTACTATATGCTCCCAGCACTACCCTTATTTTACCTTTACTTTCTGCTCCCAGCACTACCATTATATTACCTTCACTAACTGCTCACAGCACCCTCCTTATATTACATTTACTAACTGCCCCCTTCTTTAGCACCCTTATATTACCATTACTAACTGCTCCCAGCACCACCCTTATATTACCTTTACTAACTGTCCCGTTAACCACCCTTATATTATCTTTACCTTTACTATCTGCTCCCTGCACCACCCGTATATTACCTTTACTAACAGCTCCCAGCACTACCCTTATATTACCTTTACTATCTGCTCCCAGCACTACCCTTATATTACCTTTACTAACTGCTCACAGTACTACCCTTATATTGCCTTTACTAACTGCTCCCAGCACTATCCTTAAATTACCTATACTAACTGCTCCCAGCACCACCCTTATATTACCTTTACTAACAGCTCCCATAACCACCCTTATATTACCTTTACTAACTGCTCATCACCAGCCTTATATTACCTTTACTATCTGCTCCCAGCACCACCCTTATATTACCTTTACTAACTGCCCCCTTCACCACCCTTATAATAACTTTACTATCTGTTCCCAGCACCACACTTATATTACCTTTACCAACTGCTCCCAGCATCACCCTTCTATTACCTTTACTATCTGCTCCCAGCACCACCCTTATAATACCTTTACTAACTGCTCCCATCACCACCCTTATATTACCTTTACTATCTGCTCCCAGCACTACCCTTATATTACCATTACTAACAGCTCCCTTAACCACCTTTATATTACCTTTACTATCTGCTCCCAGTACCAGCCTTATATTAATTTTACTATCTGCTCCATTCACCACCCTTATATTATCTTTACTATCTGCACCCATCACCATCCTTAAATTAATTTTACTATTTGGTCCCATCACCACCCTTGTATTACCTTTTACTATATGCTCCCATAACCATCCTTATATTACCTTTACTATCTGCTCCCAGCACTACCCTTATATTACCTATACTAATTGCTCCCAGCACCACCCTTATATTACCTTTACTTTCTGCTCCCATCACCACCCTTATATTACCTTTACTATCTGCTCCCATCACCACCCTTATATTACCTTTACTAACAGCTGCCTTAACCACACTTATATTACCTATACTAACTGCTCTCTTTACCACCCTTATATTTCCTTTACTATATGCTCCCAGCACTACCCTTATATTACCTTTACTATCTGCTCCCAGCACTACCATTATATTACCTTCACTAACTGCTCCCAGCACCCTCCTTATATTACATTTACTAACTGCCCCCTTCTTTAGCACCCTTATATTACCATTATTAACTGCTCCCAGCACCACCCTTATATTACCTTTACTAACTGCTCCCTTCACCACCCTTATAATAACTTTACTGTCTGCTCCCAGCACCACCCTTATATTACCTTTTACTATATGCTCCCATAACCATCCTTATATTACCATTTCTAACAGCTCCCTTAACCACCCTTATATTACTTTTACTATCTGCTCCCAGCACCACACTTATATTACCTTTACCAACTGCTCCCAGCATCACCCTTCTATTACCTTTACTATCTGCTCCCAGCACCACCCTTATATTACCTTTACTAACTACTCCCATCAACACCCTAATATTACCGTTACTAACAGCTCCCATAACCACCCTTATATTACCTTTATTAACTGCTTCCATCACCACCCTTATATTAACTTTACTATCTGCTCCCATCACCACCCTTATATTACCTTTATTAACTGCTTCCATCACCACCCTTATATTACTTTTACTATCTGCTCCCAGCACTACCCTTATATTACCTTTACTAACAGCTCCCTTAAAGGGACAGTCAAGTCTAAGAAAAACTTTCATGATTTAAATAGGGCACATGATTTTACAACTTTTCAATTTACCTTTTTTTAACAGCTCCCTTAACCACCCTTATAATACCTTTACTAACTGCTCCCATCACCACCCTTATATTACCTTTACTAACTGTTCCCAGCACCCTCCTTATATTACCTTTAGTAACTGCTCAAAGCACCACCCTTCTATTACCTTTACTAACTGCTCCCATCAACACCCTTATATTACCTTTACTATCTGCTCCCATCACCACCCTTATATTACCTTTACTATCTGCTCCCATCACCACCCTTATGTTACCTTTACTAACTGCCACCTTTTTCACCACACTGATATTATCTTTAATATCTGCTGCCATAACCACCCTTATTTTACCTTTACTTATATTACCTTTACTAACTGCTCCCAGCACCCTCCTTATATTACCTTTACTAACTGCTCCCAGCACCCTCCTTCTATTACCTTTACTAACTGCTCAAAGCACCAACCTTCTATTACCTTTACTAAATGCTCCCATCACCACCCTTATATTACCTTCACTAACTGCTCCCAGCACCCTCCTTATATTACATTTACTAACTGCCCCCTTCTTTAGCACCCTTATATTACCATTATTAACTGCTCCCATCACCACCCTTATATTACCTTTACTAACTGCCACATTTTTCACCACACTGATATTATCTTTACTAACTGTCCCGTTAACCACCCTTATATTATCTTTACTATCTGCACCCATCACCACCCTTATATTACCTTTAATATCTGCTCCCATCACCACCCTTATATTACCTTTACTATCTGCTCCCAGCACTACTCTTATATTACCTTTACTAAAAGCTCCCTTAAAGGGACAGTCAAGTAAAAAAAAACCTTTCATGATTTAAATAGGGCACATGACTTTTAACAACTTTCCAATTTACTTTTATCAGCAATTTTGCTTTGTTCACTTTGCATTCTTAGTTGAAAGCTAAACCTAGGAGGTTCATATGCTAATTTCTTAGACTTTGAAAGCCGCCTCTAATCTGAAAGCATTTTGACAGTTTTTCACCACTAGAGGACGTTAGTTCATGTGTTTCATATTGATAAGATTGAGCTCATGCACGTGAAGTTATCTAAGAGTAAGCACTGATTTTTCTAAAATGCAAGTCTGTCAAAACAACTGAAATAAGGGGGCAGTTTGCAGAGGCGTAGATACAAGGTAATTACATAGGTAAAACATGCATTATTATAACTGTGTTGGTTATACAAAACTGGGGAATGAGTAATAAAGTGATTATCAATCTTTTTAAATAACAAAAATTCTGGTGTTGACTGTCCCTTTAACCACCCGTATATTACCTATACTAACTGCTACTAGCACTACTTTTATATTACCTTTACTAACTGCTCCCATCACCTACCTTATATTACCTTTACTATCTACTCCCAGCACCACCCTTCTTTTACCTTTATCAACTGCTCCCAGCACCCTCCTTATATTACCTTTACTATCTGCTCCCAGCACCCTCCTTATATTACCTTTACTTTCTGCTTCCATCACTACCCTTATATTACCTTTACTATCTGCTCCCACCACTACCCTTATATTACCTGTACTATCTGCTCCCAGCACTACCCTTATATTACCTTTACTATCTGCTCCCAGCACTACCCTTATATTACCTTTACTATCTGCTCCCAGCGCCACCCTTATATTACCTTTACTAAATGCCCCTTTTTCACCACCCTTATATTATCTTTACTAACTGTCCCGTTAACCACCCTTATATTATCTTTACTATCTGCACCCATCACCACCCTTATATTAAGTTTACTATCTGTTCCCAGCACCACACTTATATTACCTTTACCAACTGCTCCCAGCATCACCCTTCTATTACCTTTACTATCTGCTCCCAGCACCACCCTTATAATACCTTTACTAACTGCTCCCATCACCACCCTTATATTACCTTTACTATCTGCTCCCAGCACTACCCTTATATTACCATTACTAACAGCTCCCTTAACCACCTTTATATTACCTTTACTATCTGCTCCCAGTACCAGCCTTATATTAATTTTACTATCTGCTCCATTCACCACCCTTATATTATCTTTACTATCTGCACCCATCACCATCCTTAAATTAATTTTACTATTTGGTCCCATCACCACCCTTGTATTACCTTTTACTATATGCTCCCATAACCATCCTTATATTACCTTTACTATCTGCTCCCAACACTACCCTTATATTACCTATACTAATTGCTCCCAGCACCACCCTTATATTACCTTTACTTTCTGCTCCCATCACCACCCTTATATTACCTTTACTATCTGCTCCCATCACCACCCTTATATTACCTTTACTAACAGCTGCCTTAACCACACTTATATTACCTATACTAACTGCTCTCTTTACCACCCTTATATTTCCTTTACTATATGCTCCCAGCACTACCCTTATATTACCTTTACTATCTGCTCCCAGCACTACCATTATATTACCTTCACTAACTGCTCCCAGCACCCTCCTTATATTACATTTACTAACTGCCCCCTTCTTTAGCACCCTTATATTACCATTATTAACTGCTCCCAGCACCACCCTTATATTACCTTTACTAACTGCCCCCTTCACCACCCTTATAATAACTGTACTGTCTGCTCCCAGCACCACCCTTATATTACCTTTTACTATATGCTCCCATAACCATCCTTATATTACCATTTCTAACAGCTCCCTTAACCACCCTTATATTACTTTTACTATCTGCTCCCAGCACCACACTTATATTACCTTTACCAACTGCTCCCAGCATCACCCTTCTATTACCTTTACTATCTGCTCCCAGCACCACCCTTATATTACCTTTACTAACTACTCCCATCAACACCCTAATATTACCGTTACTAACAGCTCCCATAACCACCCTTATATTACCTTTATTAACTGCTTCCATCACCACCCTTATATTAACTTTACTATCTGCTCCCATCACCACCCTTATATTACCTTTATTAACTGCTTCCATCACCACCCTTATATTACTTTTACTATCTGCTCCCAGCACTACCCTTATATTACCTTTACTAACAGCTCCCTTAAAGGGACAGTCAAGTCTAAGAAAAACTTTCATGATTTAAATAGGGCACATGATTTTACAACTTTTCAATTTACCTTTTTTTAACAGCTCCCTTAACCACCCTTATAATACCTTTACTAACTGCTCCCATCACCACCCTTATATTACCTTTACTAACTGTTCCCAGCACCCTCCTTATATTACCTTTAGTAACTGCTCAAAGCACCACCCTTCTATTACCTTTACTAACTGCTCCCAGCACCACCCTTATATTACCTTTACTATCTGCTCCCAGCACCACCCTTATATTACCTTTACTAACTGCTCCCATCACCACCCTTATATTACCTTTACTAACTGCCACCTTTTTCACCACACTGATATTATCTTTAATATCTGCTGCCATAACCACCCTTATTTTACCTTTACTTATATTACCTTTACTAACTGCTCCCAGCACCCTCCTTATATTACCTTTACTAACTGCTCCCAGCACCCTCCTTCTATTACCTTTACTAACTGCTCAAAGCACCAACCTTCTATTACCTTTACTAAATGCTCCCATCACCACCCTTATATTACCTTTACTATCTGCTCCCAGCACTACCATTATATTACCTTCACTAACTGCTCCCAGCACCCTCCTTATATTACATTTACTAACTGCCCCCTTCTTTAGCACCCTTATATTACCTTTACTAACTGCTCCCATCACCACCCTTATATTACCTTTACTAACTGCCACCTTTTTCACCACACTTATATTATCTTTACTAACTGTCCCGTTAACCACCCTTATATTATCTTTACTATCTGCTCCCAGCACCACCCTTATATTACCTTTACTATCTGCTCCCATCACCACCCTTATATTACCTTTACTATCTGCTCCCAGCACTACCCTTATATTACCTTTACTAAAAGCTCCCTTAAAGGGACAGTCAAGTAAAAAAAAACCTTTCATGATTTAAATAGGGCACATGACTTTTAACAACTTTCCAATTTACTTTTATCAGCAATTTTGCTTTGTTCACTTTGCATTCTTAGTTGAAAGCTAAACCTAGGAGGTTCATATGCTAATTTCTTAGACTTTGAAAGCCGCCTCTAATCTGAAAGCATTTTGACAGTTTTTCACCACTAGAGGACGTTAGTTCATGTGTTTCATATTGATAAGATTGAGCTCATGCACGTGAAGTTATCTAAGAGTAAGCACTGATTTTTCTAAAATGCAAGTCTGTCAAAACAACTGAAATAAGGGGGCAGTTTGCAGAGGCGTAGATACAAGGTAATTACATAGGTAAAACATGCATTATTATAACTGTGTTGGTTATACAAAACTGGGGAATGAGTAATAAAGTGATTATCAATCTTTTTAAACAACAAAAATTCTGGTGTTGACTGTCCCTTTAACCACCCTTATATTACCTATACTAACTGCTACTAGCACTACCTTTATATTACCTTTACTAACTGCTCCCATCACCTACCTTATATTACCTTTACTATCTACTCCCAGCACCACCCTTCTTTTACCTTTATCAACTGCTCCCAGCACCCTCCTTATATTACCTTTACTATCTGCTCCCAGCACCCTCCTTATATTACCTTTACTTTCTGCTTCCATCACTACCCTTATATTACCTTTACTATCTGCTCCCACCACTACCCTTATATTACCTGTACTATCTGCTCCCAGCACTACCCTTATATTACCTTTACTATCTGCTCCCAGCACTACCCTTATATTACCTTTACTATCTGCTCCCAGCGCCACCCTTATATTACCTTTACTAAATGCCCCTTTTTCACCACCCTTATATTATCTTTACTAACTGTCCCGTTAACCACCCTTATATTATCTTTACTATCTGCACCCATCACCACCCTTATATTAAGTTTACTATCTGCTCCCAGCACCACCCTTATATTATCTTTACTATCTGCACCCAGCACTACCCTTATATTACCTATACTATCTGCACACAGTACCACCCTTATATTACCTTTACTAACTACTCATAGTACCAGCCTTTTATTGCCTTTACTATCTGCTCCCAGCACTACCCTTATATTACCTTTACTAACAGCTGCCATAACCACCCTTATATTACCTTTACTAACTACTCACAGTACCACCCTTATATTGCCTTTACTAACTGCTCCCAGCACCACCCTTATATTACCTTTACTAACAGCTGCCATAACCACCCTTATATTAACTTTACTATCTGCTCCCAGCACCACCCTTATATTACCTATACTATCTGCACCCAGCACTACCCTTATATTACCTTTACTAACTACTCATAGTACCACCCTTATATTGCCTTTACTAACTGCACACAGTACCACCCTTATATTACCTTTACTAACTGCACACAGTACCACCCTTATATTACCTTTACTAACTACTCACAGTACCACACTTATATTGCCTTTACTAACTGCTCCCAGCACCACCCTTATATTACCTTTACTAACAGCTGCCATAACCACCCTTATATTACCTTTACTATCTGCTCCCATCACCTCCCTTATATTACCTTTACTAACAGCTCCCATAACCACCCTTATATTCCCTTTACTATCTGCTCACTGCACTACCCTTATATTACCTTTATGAACTGCTCCCTTAACTAACCTTATATTACCTTTACTATCTGCTCCCAGCACTATCCTTATATTACCTTTACTATCTGCTCCCACCACTACCCTTATATTACCTTTACTAACTGCCCCATTAACCACCCATATATTACCTTTACTAACTGCTCCCATCACCACCCTTATATTATCTTTACTAAGTGCTCCCATCACCACCCTTATATTACCTTTAATAACTGCTTCCATCACCATACTTATATTACCTTTACTAACTGCTCCCATCACCTCCCTTATATTACCTTTACTAACAGCTCCCATAACCACCCTTATATTCCCTTTACTATCTGCTCCCTGCACTATCCTTATATTACCTTTACTATCTGCTCCCAGCACTACCCTTATATTAGCTTTACTAACTGCTCCCTTAACTAACCTTATATAACCTTTAATATCTACTCCCAGCACTACCCTTATATTACCTTTACTATCTGCTCCCACCACTACCCTTATATTACCTCTACCAACTGCTCACAGTGATCTCCGTTTTTCGTGTTGGGAGTTCGTTTCACAGTGCGGCACGCACTATTGCAGATTATGAGTTGTCTTGAAGAAGGCCTCTGGATAGGCCGAGACGTCGACATTCTTTAAAATGTGAAATTGATATTATGAACAAAGATTACAGATTATATAAAGTCCGGTGAGTGCCCTCCATCTACAGAGCTACTCTACATTCTAAACTGAGGATCGCACCCAGGCACAGGCAACACACATGTGGAAGGAGTGCTAGGCCACCGGCTACATTATATATATATATATATATATATATATATAAAAGAAGTCTGCAACATACTGTCATTATTAATTTTGTCCTATTTTCCTGTAATTACAATCTGAAATTGTGAGCTTTTCAGTTCCTATTTGAAATGGAAGTGCAGAACACTGTTATATCCCACACAGCCATTGTAGCATATTTATCAAGCTCCGTATGGAACTTGATGCCCCTTGTTTCTAAAGACCGCTGCTCCATATCTTGTCTGCCTGCTCTGAGGCTGTGGACAGAAATCAACCCGATCAAATACGATCGGGTTGATTTAGACCCCCTGCTAGCGGCCGCAAATCTGCAGGGGGCGGCATTGCACCAGCGGTTCACAAGAACTGTGGGTGCAATGACAAATGCCAACAGCATATGCTGTCGGCATTTATCGATGTGCGGCGGACATGATACGCTACTTCGTATCATGTCCGCTCGCACATTGATAAATATGCCCCATTGGCTGCACTCTCTAGTTACCTATTTATAACTGTCCCTAATTACCTTTACTAACTGCCCCGTTAAAGGGACATTAAACACTTTGAGATGGTAATATACAATGATAAATCATATACAGTATATATAAAAGAAGTCTGCAACATACTGTCATTATTTATTTTGTCCTTTTTCCATGTAATTCCAATCTTATATTGTGAGCTTTTCAGTTCCTATTAGAAATGGAAGTGCAGAACACTGTTATATCCCACAGAGCCACTGGGGCATATTTATCAAGCTCCGTATGGAACTTGATGCCCCTTGTTTCTAAAGACCGCTGCTCCATAACTTAACAGGACGGCTTTGCACAGAACTGCTGGTGCAATGATAAATGCCGACAGCGTATGCGTATGTCGGCATTTATCAATGTGCAGCGGACATGATACGCTACTTCGTATCATGTCCGCTCGCACATTGATAAATATGCCCCATTGGCTGCACTCTCTAGTTACCTATTTATAACTGTCCCTAATTGGCCACAGCAGAGAAAGTAACCTAAGTTACAACATGGCAGCTCCTGTTTGTTTATAGACACTAAAACTTTACACTTATTTTGTCTATATTAAAATAGCTAATGAAACTTTAAAAATACATGGACATGTTATTCTCAGACTAATCTTTTCTTTGAATGCATAAGTCTACCTAGTATGTAGTTAGTGTTTAATGTCCCTTTAACCACCCTTATATTATCTTTACTATCTGCACCCATCACCACCATTATATTACCTTTAGGAACTGCCCCCTTAACCACCCTTATATTATCTTTACTAACAGCTCTTATCCCCACCCAGTAGTTTATTCTCAAACTACTGCTGTACACTATCTCTCTTTGAATCTCTCTTATAAAAAAAGAATATCACTTCTCCTTGCAACTCCCTCCTAGCTGCTTCTATAATCTGCCTCTATAAATTAATCTCTAGTAATTCATACAGTCTCTCCAATAATTAGTGTAACTGCTCCTATATTTGACTAGAATTCCTTTGATACCAGCTCATATAGGGCCAGACTTAAAGTTGAGCGCAAAATATCGCTTCCGCAAAGTAATATTTGTGCTTAACTTAGTAATACCAGCGCACTCAAATATGCTCTGGAATTAATAGTGAGGTACAATGCGAACGCAATGCACCAAAGCATTGTACCCACGAGAGACCGCGCTTCCATAGGCTCCAATAGGAGCCTCGTTCTCATGCCGTCAGACACAGCATGAGAACTAGCGCAGCAAAGGTGATAAGTCGCTCAGCAATGGAAAGCAAATATAAATATGTATGTATATGAATATAAACATATCTATATATATATATATATATATATTTATGTGTTAATATGTGTACTTGAATATAAACACATATATATATATATATATATATATATATTTATTGGTAATACACAGTCCCCATAGACCACAATTTAAAGGCCCTTTTCAGCGCCTTTTTTCCTAACACCCCACACCTGTAACTTTAGCCCCCAAAAACTGCTTAGTGCAGTTTTTTTTTAAAACAAAACTAATATTTTTTATTATAGTAAAACCACTACACACTTAATTTTGGGGACAATTGAAAAATAAACCAGAGGTCTGACCTCTGGTTAATATTTTGAGCTATTAGCTCCCGATAGCAATAACCAGCCACTTGTAATGGCTGGTTATTTATCGCATGCCCATAAACGGGTGAATAAATTAGCACTCCACTTGCAATGTGGCCCATAATAATTAGGTATAACTGTTTCCCTAACTGCTTCTCTCACCACCCATTTGCCTATATATAAATTACTTGCAATTAAACAGGAAAGCGAAAGCCCAATGTGGATGTTTTCAGCTGCATTATGGTTCTTAAAACCCAGACTAGATTTCCAAAATGTTCTAGAAAGCAGCTGGAGAAAGCCTATACTAGTTTGTCTCAAATGGTTATTATACACCAAAAACCCTAATTATCCCTCACTCAAAAATTATATTATACATATTTGTAGACCCTACTCTTTTCCTAAAAAGAACTGAATAATTTAAATAAAATGTAGCGGGATCCCAAATTCTCTATACCATTGTTCATCATTTTATTTACCTTTTATTTAAAGGGACATAATACTCATATGCTTAATCACTTGAAACTGATGCAGTATAACTGTAAAAAGCTGACAGGAAAATATCACCTGAGCATCTCTATATGTAAAAAAGGAAGATATTTTACCTCACAATCTCCTCAGCTCAGCAGAGTAAGTTCTGTGTAAAAAGTTA
Organism: Bombina bombina; assembly: GCF_027579735.1. Classification (NCBI taxonomy): domain Eukaryota; kingdom Metazoa; phylum Chordata; class Amphibia; order Anura; family Bombinatoridae; genus Bombina; species Bombina bombina. The sequence continues at coordinate 555,061,200 of NC_069499.1, read as the reverse complement.
TACTCAGCTGCTCCCAGCTGCAGGTAAAAGAAAAAAAAAATGAAGAAATGAACAGCAGCCAATCAGCATCAGCAGTGCTGAGGTCATGAACTCTTTTACTGTGATCTCATGAGATTTGACTTAACTCTCATGAGATTTCATGCATGAGGCTCATCCCCTAAGCTGTCCCAGGACAGACACACTAAAATGCTGCTTAGAAATCCTTTACAATGGGATGTGGCTACTGAGGAACTTTTGAGGTAAAATATCTTTCTTTTTTACATAGAGATGTTCAGGAGATATTTTCTAGTCAGTTTTTTACAGCTATCACTTTCAAGTGTTTAAACATTTGGGTATAGTGGCCCTTTAACTACAATTTAGCTGGCTCTTAAATTCTCTATACTATTCATCTTTTTATTTCCATTTTATTTAAATACAATTTAGCTGGCTCTCAAATTCTCTATACTATTGTTCATCATTCTTTTCTTTTTTGCTTTTCTTCTACTCAAACATGTTGATTCCAGTTTTATTAAATATTGGCCAAAGAACAGAAACTGATTTTCATGATTTTTTTATTTTTAATTTTATTTTCTGTATCTCTTTATTCCTTGCAAACCACACATGCACGCACACATAGACGTAACTAGAAACTTATAACAGACTTAATTGAATGAGTTTTATTTCCAACAACCCAAAAATCTATCTGCCTAACAATGCACATAAGTTAAAAAATTGATTATCACTTAGTGATAACAAAGATAAAGTAGATTTACATGGGGGGGGGGGACATATACAATATGCGACTTTGTATTCACATTGTTGTTACTGCAATAAAACACATTTTTTTTCTGTTTCACAAAAAGGCGTAAAATTGTGCTTTCTCAAGAGGCACTACAAGAGGAATTGTTCCAAACATTATTATTATCCGACGAATATTGAATAAATAAACATATATGCACTGCAAATGTTCTGACTAGACCACAGGCCAAGTATGCCCACAGATTCACTGTAGAACCACTACAGACATGGCAGTGAAAGCAAAAAAATGCAAGATTTGCAATAAAAAAGAATTATTACATTTTTGGTCAAAGTGTTAGATACCAAATGCTTACACTATCAACAGTTCACAACATTTGGGAGAAATACCTGTAAATCCATAATCCGTCAAATACCCCTGGGAAAGGGTCTGTAGGTTTCCTCCCAGAAGCAGAGAAAGGCCAAAACAATAAAGCTTTAAATGCCATAAAAGTAGTCAACAGAAGCTGTAAATGGAATGGGTCATATAGCGTTTATTTGATCCATGACATTTCCACTCAGCACACCAATATACTTTATTATATTTTCCTTTTTTGTTTAATTTTTTTATTGTGATGTACAATACCATGCAGGCTAAAATATTCAAGGGACACTGAACCCAATCTTTTTCTTTTGTGATTCAGATAGAGCATGACATTTTAAGCAACTTTCTAATTTACTCCTATTATCAAATTTTCTTGGTATCTTTATTTGAAATGCAAGAATGTAAGTTTAGATGCCGGACCATTTTTGGTGAACAACCTGGGTTGTCCTTGCTGATTGGTGGATACATTCATCCACCAATAAAAAAGTGCTGTCCAGAGTTCTAAACCAAAAAAAAAGCTTAGATGCCTTCTTTTTCAAATAAAGATAGCAAGAGAACGAAGAAAAATTGATAATAGGAGTAAATTAGAAAGTTGCTTAAAATTGCATGCTCTATCTGAATCACGAAATAAAAATTTTGGGTTCAGTGGCCCTTTAAGGACAACGTGCCATCCATGCTCCCATGTTATTGTTTTTTGTTTGAGAGTACGGTTTGGCTTTACATCAAATGTCAGACATTATATACCATGTTCCCCTAAACTTTATAATCAATTTAAGAGAATGCTGCTCATCACAGGTTTTGAAGTGTGCAGCACATTGCTCTGGTTTTTTTGTATTAAGAAGGTAAATCATGTATGTATAACCATTGGAGACAACCATGATAAAGGAAACATGGAAAAAAAGTTAATATTCAGCTTAAACAAATTAGGTTTTCCTATAGAAGAGTAAAACTCATGTATTGAGGGACATATCTCCAAACATATCAGCCGATTTGTAATTAAACAAAAAATATTGGACATATTTTTGTTCCTAATGCACAACTTCTCATTCATAATCAGGAACTACAAAGGACGAGTTATTTTTTTAAGTGAGAAGTGAAGACAGTAGCCACATTTCAATAAAGAGTAGGGAGAAAGCAGTTTATCTTATTGTCTACCAAGGCTGGGATGTTTCACTCACACATTCCTCCATCACAATTTTACCCAGTTCTCATAATTAAGTATATTAATCATTAAGCATGAATCATCTGTGTCCTGTTTCTGGCAGTAGGCTGTGCAAAATGTATCTTATGAGATCTTACTAGTCTCACTTACAAACATTAAAGGATAAAAGCCTATATCTAATAAGATTTCAAGTTCATAGGAGCCAATCTGTATCTGGCAATTTCAGATCTCCTTGTTCCCTCTGTATTCACAAAGTACAAATAAAACTTTTGAATAGACCTTGAAATCATTTCCATTTAAGATGTATATAGATGTTCCCAGGACAGTTATAACATCCCGGGTTGAAGTAAATGCAAGTTACACCTTGATTTTTAAATTGCAAAGTAAATTGCACTTGTCAGAAATTATTGAGCTATTTTTTTACTTATATATTAGTGTACATTTATTTTGATATGTATTTTAAACCTATTTTGTTATCTTCACATTTGTCAGTTGAAATGATGAGCCTGGCAACAGAGGTTAATGTATTGTACTATTGTAAACCTAGCTAGACATTTGTTTTTTTCATTTAGTTTCTTAGTTCCACAAAGTGGTCTAGAATTGCTAAAAAGAGAACCAAAAAGAAAAAAATCAGATGCTATCTCAAAGAGATGTATTTGATTCTATCTTCTCAATGGACACATTTTTAACATCTTAGCAGATCTATTAATCGTATTCAAAGTATAGACATTAAGGGGTAAATTACAAGTAGCGTGCTAACATTAACACGTGCAATATATGAATATTCTGGACGCGTTAATTTGCACACATATTACAAGTTGAAGGTAAAAACTTCGCTCGAGCACAATTTAATTTAGCGAGTGTCGGGTTAACACGACTAAAGACCTTGCATAAAGGGTTAGGGTTAAAATATAAGTTGCACCAAACACAACACATTAAAATAAACTGTTACATTCATATAAACACTATCCAATATAAATTAGTCATATAAATATTCATATTTTTTGTTTTAAGGGTTCAAAGGTATATGGTATATGGCAATGTATTTGACTGCAGAGGGCTATAATATATATGTCTACATAATAATTCTATACTAATATTCAATAATGTGTTTTACTTTTTATTTACTGTAAATATTTAACATTCCAATGTTCTTCACATACAGGAAAAATTATTTTTTTTATTTTAAATATATATATATATATATACACACACCTATACCTTTAGAGATAAAAGTATAGATATATATATTATACTGAAACTATCACATATGTATAAAAATATATTTTGATAATAAAAATTTAAAAAATATTCTATATAAAGAATTTAGGAATGTAAAATATGCATAACCCGCTTCGGGTTTCGCGATGTAGGTCTAATGTAGTGTTGAAATATTAAATAATAATAATTATTATAAATTATTATAGATATTGTAAAAAATTCTAAATGATCCATAGAATATATGTATATTTTTTTACAGTATGTATAATAGACATATTTATAGCGATAGATATATAGGAATAGGTATATACAGATATATATATATGTATTTAAAATAAAAATAACATTTCCCTGTATGTGGAGAACATTGGAATGTGAAATATTAATAACTCCTGTTAGGTTAGCGTGCAAGGTCTTTTGGGTTCTTTTCTTCTGCGCTCTCTATTAAAGTCTATGGGGAGAATAAGTAAGAGTGGGTGCAATATCCAAAGTCCTGAAGTTAGTGTGCTTTTTGTTTCGCATGCATGCAGAAGTTTTAGCTTGTAATACGTGCGCCAAACCTCATGCACCAAAAGATTACTTCTAGCGCTGTTTATGCTTGAGCAGGAGCGCTAAATAGCATGCCACTTGTAATCTAGCCCTAAATCAGTTGAGAATAAAGGAGAAGGATACAAGATATGATTTAACTAACAGGTTTACACAGGTTTATGCTGCCATATTTGCTGGGGTTTTTTGTTTTGTTTTTAGATGTAAATTTGTTTTTATGGTTCGTTTAAGTTTGAGAAATATTTATAAAGTTAATTTCTACTAAATAATAAAATCCAACACATTATTTCCAATTTGTTGTTTTTTTATAAAGGAAATGTTATGATAGATTAATATATGAACTGCTGCATTCGGCTCTGTCCAGCAAATATTTGTATCTTCTGATTAGTTACTCACAGACTAATCAGAGGATTGGGAGGACTCCATTTTGTCACAATTTTTTTAAAAAGTTGAAAAAGCAAGGCCCAGATCAATTGTAAGAAAATGGGTGATGGTGCGGGCACTTGGTGTTAGGGGAGTTTGTAGAGGCAATTTGTTTATCAGGGAGGCTGTTGCATGTTATGAGGTTTGTGATTGGGAGTCATGTAGGTAGGATTCCTTAGATGTTGTGCAGTATTGTGATTGGGCCAATGCAGGAGGCTTACTTTGATGTTGGGGAGATTTCCATGTGTGGGATCATAATTAAGATAAATGGGGCGGGTGAGTTGAAGTGTGTAATGGGTTATAACAGGAGACATGTAAAGAGTTAATTGGGGAGAGGTGAGAAGGTGGAGTGAGACAGTAGGGTCAGATTAGTTACAGTTGATTATGGCGGGCAAGTGTGTGGTTAGGGTATTTGGAAGGAACACTGGTACCTATATCATATATTATGACTGGGTTGAGAAGTTAGTTTCTTGTTATTGTGACAAACCATAAAAAGCCACCATTACTTAGTGACACACACTAAATACTAGTAATCAAAGTGTTATATAGGTAATAAAATAGAACTGCTATGAAAAAATCTGCTGATGCAAGAATTTGTCATAGGAGCTACATTTTAGGAACAGGATCAAGTTTATTGATATACTCATAACACAGTCATTGTGCCTTTGAGGCAATGCTGTGGCAATTATAGGTAGGCAGAGTACCTGTTCTTGTACCAATTAAAGAGCAGAATATTTGACCTAAAACTGTCCAACCATGGAGTATTGCATTAGAAGTCATCTATCAAATTCATAAAAAAGTGTACAATGAAAAAGACAAACTTCTAAAAGCAGCAGCTATGAACAGTAATACAAGATAATTGGCGCTCGTTTCCATTGAGCCATAATTAGGTTTGAGCGAGGTGGCAAAACGAAAAAAATATGGTGTCTGAAGCAATTTTGTTTATTTACTGCTTCAGTTGGCGCATTATGCCTCAATACCGGCAGCCGAAAATATTTTTGCGTTCCATGGAAAATATTAGAAGCTGTATACGCGCTAATTTACACCAGGTTTCCAATAAAAGCGCAAAACATTAATACACTGTCGGAGGCTGTCAATACATTAAGAAAAATTACACCCAGATCAACTAGGTGTAAAAGAGGTAAAAAACAAACTTTTTGAGACCTGATTCCCATTGAAATATTATATTTTGCAAACAATGCAAGTGTTTTGTATAAATAAATTGTAATATGTAATATTTATTGTTGTCCCATATATAGGAATATTTGCAAATATGTTCTTATGGAAAGACCAAAATGTATTTACATATAAAAATATATGCAAGCACATATCTACAAAATTCAATCTAGACCTATGCCTAAGGCAGCAATACATATTACATATATTAATAAAGTGGAAAATATATATATAATAAAAAATAGTATTTGCTTATAGTTAAAAAATATGTTTTATAAGTAAGTGTATCTTTGTATTTGTTTCTCTTTAGAGGTGACATTAAACATATATTTTATAGTTTAAGGTCGGGTTACCATAGCAACTAATTCATTTTCAGGAAATCCAACGTTGGATGGAAGTGTTTACACATTAACTTACACCGACACGAAAAGAGCGACTGCACGCAATGAACAATATATTTCAATGGAAATCTGGTACTAAAATGGAGTAAACTACTTTTAGCTGTCAGCAACTTTGATAGTTTACGGCTCCATTTTTTATGGCTCAATGGAAGCGAGCCCATAGTTGTCACATTCCTAACTTATATTTTTTAAAAAAAACTTAGCCACATTAGTGGGTACCTTTAAATTAAAAAAATAAAAATAAATCATAGAATATAGAAATAATGCTATGTAGCAGACTGATGTCTTTTTAAATTTTTACTGGATAGACCAGTAATCACAGAATAGCCAAACAATGCTATGTAGCATACTGATGCCATAAAACCTGTAATCACAGCTGTTAAATTTTTCAGTGGTGAACGTTCTCATGAAAGGTAAAAACAGAAAAGGACTGAAAGGAACACAGATATATAAAACAGCTATTTAGTGAAAGCCAAATGTAATAGTAATGGCTATTTGTGCAAAGTTTATAAGAACAGATATAACGTTGTTACGTATTTTTTCCCCCTAATTCTAAAATGCTATAAAATGGCTGCTAGTTGTATGAGATGTGAGACCTACATCTCATGAAGCAATTTCATCATGGCAGGACTTACCAGCATACCTTTGTGAAAAGTTGAAAACAATAAAATGTAACAAATACTCCAGAGGCTCTTCCCATAAGCCAAGCATTAAACAACTCCTGATTCTGGTTCCTGTTTTAGAAAACACCAGTGATTTCACATACACAACTCCCTCTCAATGTTGAATTAGGGAGATCAAAGCTCATACATTTGACATAGAGAAAACATCTTTTTACAGTATCTTGATCTGGAAGCAGTCAGCAAATAAAAAAAAATTAAATAAAATGACTGCATTTTTTGTAAGTATACATCTTTATGAAAAGGACAAATGTAGCAAACATGTTATAGTTACCTCCTACTGCATTGTTTCTCAACCACGGCCCCCAACAGACCAGGTTTTTTTTATATCTGAACTAGTGCACAGGTGAAATAATCAGCTGATGGGTGAGAGCAGGTTAGTAACCATGGTGTTACTGATCAACTGATTATTTCACCTGTGCTCTAGTTAAGCTATAATGAAAACCTGGACTGTTGGGGGTACTTGAGGACCGTGGTTGAGAAACACTGTCCTACTGCACTGATGTAATTCAACTGTGTCTCTTTGCTTGAGCACAAGCGGTATAATCAAACACTTAACCTGATTAACGCACCAGTGTTAAAGAAGAGGTTCTGTACTCTTGAAGTGTGTATTCTTAAAGATCTGGAGTTGTACACACCTCTTCCGAGCTGCTGTGAAGGTGACACTTCAGTTGATTTGCAAGTCATGTAATTATGGCTCAGTTTTCCCATAATTTCTTGCACCCAAGTACTAACCTGTGAATGTCTCTAAGGAAATGGTCCATCTAAATATTAAAAGATGTTCTGTTGCCACTGTGTAGAATTTGAGTGAATTAACAAATAATGAGAAGTTTACAAAGTTAAAACAGTGTAAGCTGACTATACTAAGTATATTTCACCTTCTGATGTTTTAAAGATGGTATGCCCTGTATTCTGAATTTAAATATAATACACTGTTTATTCTTCTGACTTTGAAACAACCACCTTTAAATAAAAGTTGCCCAACAAATGGCCAGTTGAAAGACAGGAGAAAAACAAAGAAAATAAAACAAGGAGAACAAAATATCAAAAATAATATTTACCACTTAATGAAAGCAGGAATTTTATCAAATAGGAAACCCAGAGAAACTCACTGCAAAGTGGTTTTAATATATAATGAAATATGGTCTGCAATTAACTCATTTCACAGTCTGTACATTAAAAAATGAAATGTCTGCTTCCCATGCAACATAAATATACCTGTGTGTGTGTGTGTATGTACATATACACAATCACACATATAAATATATATATAAAAATACACACATGTGAGTGTGTATATATTTATATATATTTATTTGATATACAAATAGTTTTCCTTCATTAAGTCTGTATATCTTGAGGTCCAGCAATTTGCTTGAATTTTCTCTGTAAGTGCAAGATGATCAAATATACAGTTGTTTGTTTTTTGCTAGTTTACTTCCAGTCAGGTGTAATTTGTACACTCAAGTGTCAAGGAAAGGTCCAGTTATAGCAATACAAAAAACGCAATGTTCCCAACTCTCCATGTTTAGCAGGGAGAGCAGTAGCAAAAATATCAATGACCTCTGTTTGTATTGCTGTTATGCTTTTTTGTTTTAGGCAATTGCCAATGCTTTGCATTATCTCTGATCCACCTCGGATAGACTGGGCTTGGCTTTTGCATTGTTTTCCTCACCCTGTTCTACAGTATACATCTCCTCTAAGCCTTCCTCACTGTCATTCTCCTCTGATTCAGTTAAGAGCTCTTCGTCTTTGTATTCTGCAACATCCACTGCAATTCCCAGGTGCTCCTTGAGGATTCCATGGTGCTTAACGTGGTAACGCTGATTCTGGAAGAATTTTATAATTGTGTGTTTAGGCAGATCCAGCTGAGCAGACAATGTGTGGATGGCCTCTTGGTCGGGGTAGAGACCAACATCATGTATAAAGCTCTGAAGGATCCCCAAAGCCTCTAGTGAGATTTTCGTGCGAGATCTTGGCTTTTTAGTGCAGCTTTCTTCGGTTTGAGGAGGGGCAGGTGGGGCCTCTTCCCTTGGAGGTGAGGTCTCTTTGGTTGGCTGTGTATGTTGACCCAGTAAAACCTGCAGAAAAAAAACAGGATTGTCATTTCCACTTGTACTAACTATATTATAGTCAATTTCATTACTATCTCAACAGCATATAATCCGGGTAAACCTGGGTTGAACAACCTAAGGCCTAGAGTCAACAATTAAGCCCTCCAGTGCTTTTTATTTGGCTCCTAATTAATGTCATATAACTTTACATCTCACTGCATCTGCAACAGCAGTGCTTCTTTTCTCAACCAATACCTTATTCAAGTCAGTCCACTATGTTTGGATATAACAAAACTCATGTATGTTTTTAAACTTATTATTATTATTATTATCGGTTATTTGTAGAGCGCCAACAGATTCTGCAGCGCTATAAACAAAGGGGGAGTACAAAACAAAACAATTATACGGTAGAGGGCCCTGCCAAGAGTTGCACTGTTGTAGTCAGCTCTTAAGAAGGTGATCTACAAACAGCTGGACTTTTAGGCTTACATGCTAAGGGGGTTCAGGGGATTGCAGTGGAGGAGAGGAACTGGTATTAGGAAAGGTTAGCGTAGGTTGTATGCGTCTCTGAACAGTAGAGTCTTTAGGGAGCACTTGAAGCTTTTAAAACTAGAAGAGAGTCTTGTGGAGCGAGGCAGAGAGTTCCACAAGATGGGAGCCAGTCTGGAGAAGTCCTGTAAATGGGAGTGTGATGAGGTGACAAGAGAGGAGGAGAGAAGGAGGTCATGAGCAGAGCGAAGGGGACGGGAGGGAGAGTATCTGGAGACAAGGTCTGAGATGTAGGGGGGAGCAGTGCAGTTGAGGGCTTTGTATGTAAGAGTGAGAGTTTTGTGTTTGATCCTAGAGGCAAGAGGAAGCCAGTGAAGGGATTGGCAGAGAGGCGCAGCAGATGAAGAGCGACTTGTAAGGAAGATGAGTATGGCAGAGGCATTCATTATGGTTTGTAAAGGAGCTAGGCGGCAGGTGGGGAGACCAGAGAGGACAGAGTTGCAGTAATCAAGGCGGGAAAGAATGAGAGAGTGGATTAAAATCTTAGTTGTGTCTTGTGTAAGGAAGTGTCTAATTTTAGAGATGTTTTTAAGGTGGAAACGGCAGGCTGTAGCCAAGGACTGAATGTGAGGAGTGAAGGAAAGATCTGAGTCAAATGTGACCCCAAGACATCGGGCATGCGGGGTAGGGGTAATGATGGAGTTGTCGACAGTTATAGAGATATTGGGGGTGGAGATTTTGGAGGAAGGGGGGATAATGAGGAGCTCAGTTTTGGAGAGATTTAGCTTGAGGTAGTGAGAGGACATCCAGGAAGAGATGTGAGAAAGACAGTTAGTGACACGGGTTAGCAAGGAAGGAGATAGGTCTGGTGCAGAGAAGTAGATTTGGGTGTCATCGGCATACAAGTGATATTGGAAACCGTGGGACTTAATTAGGGAACCTAGTGATGACTTATAGATTGAGAAGAGAAGGGGACCAAGGACAGAGCCTTGCGGTACTCCGACAGAAAGTGGTGACGGGGCAGAGGAGGCCCCAGAGAAGGCTACACTGAAGGTACGGTTTGACAGGTAGGAAGAGAGCCATGAAAGGGCTGTGTCACAGATGGCGAAGGATTGGAGGGTTTGGAGCAAAAGAGGGTGGTCGACAGTGTCAAAGGCTGCGGACAAATCAAGGAGGATAAGCAAAGAGAAGTGGCCTTTTGATTTAGCTGTAAGTAGGTCGTTGGTGACCTTAACAATAGCTGTCTCTGTGGAGTGATAGGGACGAAATCCAGATTGCAGCGGGTCAAGAAGGGAGTTTAACGTAAGGAAGTGGGATAGGCATGCATATACTAGTTTTTCGAGAAGCTTTGAAGCAAGAGGGAGGAGGGATATAGGGCGGTAGTTGGATGGGGAGGTAGGATCAAAGGAAGGTTTTTTGAAGATAGGTGTGACCAGTGCATGTTTCATCGATGAGGGAAATGTACCAGTGCTGAGGGAGAGGTTGCTGTTTTCAAGAAGGCTACCTGTAGTAAGTTAGAGGGCAATTGAAGCAGTTGAGTGAAAAAGTCTGTGTTTTTTCTCTGTTTCCTGAGAGAGAATGTGTCTGTAGTAAGTTAGAGGGCAACTGAAGCAGTTGAGTAAAAAAGTCTGTGTTTTTTCTCTGTTTCCTGAGAGAGAATGTGTCTGTAGTAAGTTAGAGGGCAATTGAAGCAGTTGAGTGAAAAAGTCTGTGTTTTTTCTCTGTTTCCTGAGAGAGAATGTGTCTCTAGTAAGTTAGAGGGCAATCGAAGCAGTTGAGTGAAAAAGTCTGTGTTTTTGCTTTGTTTCCTGAGAGAGAATGTGTCTCTAGTAAGTTAGAGGGCAATTGAAGCAGTTATCTTGAAGAACTTACCTTGATGTAATTTAGTTATGCAAACTTTTTTTGTAAGTGGATTGCTAATCATCGTGCGGGACGCAATACTACTGGATCTAGGTAACATTAGCACATGACTTGATATTACAAGTCCATGCAGTAGCGGACCTACTCAACAGTGGGCCCTCATGCAAAAAATTTTTTGGGGCCCCAAAGTTAACTCTGTTGTAAGCAATAGTAATAAAATACATGCTGCTCTGTTTAATGATTTTGAAGATAAATAGATAGATGGATCTGCAACCTGCACTAATAAAAGACTCCCTTGCATTAGAATTGTACACATTCTGCACACCTATAGACTGGCTGCTATGGCCCCCCCAGCACTTGGGCCCTGGTGCCACTGCACCTGCTGCACTAATAGTAGTTCCGCCCTTGAGAAAGTTCTAGTTTGCGCTTGAGCAAGTCGAAATGGCACTAGAATATTTAGCATGACTTAAGACCTGAAGTACATTGTAAGGGTAAAATACATTTTCACAGAACATCAAAAACACCTAAAAAATAAACTATTACACACATATATACACATTTAAATAAAATATAGCTTTCAAATATTAATAAAAAGGTTTTAAAGGGTTAAAATGGATATGATAAAGTGTTTGACTGGAAAGGGCTCCAATGTGTGTGTGTGTGTATATATATATATATATATATATATATATGTGTGTGTATATACTGTATATGTGTATTTATGTGTTTAGATGTGTAAACATGTATGTGCACACATACCTATATATATATATATACATATATATATACATATATAAACACATAAATACACATATATATCCAATTTTGAGCCCATTCCAATCAAATACCTTGAAACAATATAATTTTTATTATTTTTTAATGCGGTTTTTATTGGAAATACTATAAATTTCTATATTCTTCAATCAGAAAATTTTTATTTTTTATTTTTAAATGTTTCTATATATATATTTATATGCAATGCATAACTATATCTATCTATCTATCTATCTATCTATCTATCTATCTATCTATCTATCTATATATATATAAAAATATGTGTACATTTATATAAATATATATGTATAGATATATATTTTACAATTTATATATATATATTTACACGTAAAAATAACATTTCTTCTATGTGAAGAACATGGGAATGTAAAGTATTCCTAACACCTTCGGGTTTAGTGCAGTTGGCCTAGCACAGTGTCGGGTTAGAGCACAAGCAATAACTAACAGTTTTTTTCCAGCGTGCCATATAGCAGTTGCGATATCCAAAGTCCCGAAGTTAAGGTGCCTCGATCTTTCGCAGTTAGTGAGCAATGAAAAAAAAATTAGCCCGCCACTTGTAATTTTGCCCATATTCTTTTAAATGGGTCAGGGCTGGTGTAGTTTTCAGTAAAACAAATAAATACAAATAACCAGAGTCAATCTGCACCAACTGCAAAAGCACACTTCATTTAATAAAATGTTAATAATTGAAATCACATATTCTTAATGTTTGTGAAGTTGTTTGCAATTCGACAATATTATTTATATACACTATTAATACAAAAGCTGTAGAATCACTTAGTATAATCATAATCTTTTAATTTTGGCAATTACTGGAATTCAGGTGGAATGGCTTTGTGCACGGGAAAATTATTAGAATGAAAAATAATTAATATTAAATAAACAATAAAAAAAAGAAGATGGAGGGGTGGAAGACAAACAGTGATGTAAGTCCATTTGAAGGAATTAGGAAAACTACTACAAAGAGAAAGGTAAAGGGAAGAAAATAAATGAAATATAAAAGAGACATTTTTTTTTAAGATTTTCTTTTTTTATACACTTTAATTCCACTATTTCAAGCCAAAACTATACCAACCTCGGCTGGCTTTAGAATGGAAGCATCTTCCTCTGAGCAGCGCGCCGGGCAGGAGGAGTTAAAAATACAATCTACCTATGCAAGTTATTATTATTATTATTCTTTATTTATAAAGCGCCGACAGATTCCGCAGAGCTGCCCATGGGTACAAGGATAACAGTACAGTTGAGAAACAATACGATAAGACATAAAATTTTACAGACAAATACAGGGGGAATTGAGGGCCCTGTTCCCGTGGGAACTTACAATCTAGATGGGTAGGAGGATTGGAAACAGGAGGTGGGGACTGCAGAGGTGAGAATGATATTAGCGAGGAGATAGAGGGCAACTGTTAGTTAATTGAAGTTAGTTTGTTAATAAGTCGGGTGATAAGCTTCCCTGAACAGAAAGGTCTTTAGGGAACGTTTAAAGGAGGAGAGGTTAGGCACAAGTCTGACATCTAAAGTTAGTGCGTTCCAGAGGGTTGGTGCCGCACGAGAGAAGTCCTGTAGTCTAGAATGAGAGGAGGTGATGGCAGAGGACGCAAGAAGCAGGTCGTTGTTGGATCTTAGGGGACGGGCAGGAGTATATTTGATGATGAGTGAGGACAGGTAGGGTGGGGCAGCATTGGTGAGGGCTTTGTAGGTCAGGGTGAGAATTTTGAATTTAACTCTGTTGTGAATGGGGAGCCAGTGAAGGGACTCACAGAGAGGCGCAGCAGAGACAGAGCGTCGAGAGAGGTGGATTAGCCTGGCAGATGCATTTAGGACGGATTGGAGGGGAGAGAGGCGGGAGAGAGGGAGGCCAGTTAGTAAGTTGTTACAGTAGTCAAGTCGGGAAATTACCAGGGAGTGGATGAGCTGTTTGGTAGTTTCAGCACTCAGAAACGGGCGAATTTTGGAGATATTGCGTAGGTGGTTGCGGCAGGATGAAGAGAGCAGTTGGATGTGGGGAATGAAGGACAGATTTGAGTCAAGCGTGACTCCGAGGCAGCGGACTTGGGGTGATGGGGAGATAGTGGTGCCGCCAACAGTGATAGAAAAATTAGAGACTGGAGTGGAGCTAGAGGTTGGGCAGTACTACGCAACGTGCGTAGGAAGACTGTAATTTAACTCCTCCTCTGTCGGTTTTCACTGATGTCCAGCCAGACACTGTAGGGAGTTGCGCCGCAACGGTGGTGACACCATGAGAGGAGATTAATTCCTGCTTGATGGTGTCATGGACCACCACTGGTTGGCGACCGCTGATTTTGTTTATTTAATTGGTAGTTATTTTAATTTTAGTATAATAGTTATGTTAGGTTAATTGTTAGTTTAAGCTTAGTTTTTTAATTTCACAGGTAAATTTTATTTATTTTAAGATAGGGATATTGTAATTTTAATTTAAAGTTAGGAGGTTGATAGGTTTAGGGGTTGTTAAAACACTCAATGTTAAAACACTTTGCCTGCCTTTTTTTCTAACACCTGAAACCTCATATCTTTTAGCCCTTATAACTTTTTTTGTGCAATATTTTTTTTCCCTTAATTTTTTATTAGATTGTGTTATTATAAGTGTAGCTGTATTTTGTATCGTATTTTTGATATGTTTCGTTTCACAAAAAAGGTCACGTTTACTTTTAACTTGTAATATGAGTGAAAACACCCACAATAAAACCCCTTTACACTACTCGTAATCTAGCCCACAATATATAAATATATATTTCAATAGAAATAATTAGAAGAGAGGTTTTCTTTTGAGTACATCTTGCACCATCTAAATATTGTATTATAGAATTTCTCTGCATAGATTAGTAGGAAGGAATTAAACTAGAGCAGTACGCATGAAAATAGCTTTGCCAGTGAAGTCCTATGCTTATTCCTTGATATAATCAAACACTATTAATAAAACATGTGAGTAGGAAAGAGTATCGGTTAGTTTGCTGAAAGTTGACTACAGCAGATAAAGCTCCTTGCCTTCAATCTCGGTGTGCTGAAATATGTTTTGAAAGGGGGAATGGAAACCAGCTGGAACCCATATGTAAAATATAATGGCTGCTGCCTGAAGGAAAGGAAGTGAGATATTGAATGAACGAGTTTAGGAAAGTATATAATGTACTGTATCATTATACCAGTGATCTGTATTACATGTAACAAGCTGTAGTTTAGTCATATTTTTCTATCAGACAAGCAATTAATAGAGGTTTGCAGGGATTACTTTCACGCTGGGTGTTGTATATTCCCAAGACATTTATCACTGCTTTAGCTGCGAGAGTATAATTCAGGTAAGACACGACTGTGTCTGGCAGATTGGAAGTCTGGAAGTTCTGCAAGCACCAAACTGTATTTGGTTTTGGCCAGACATTAATCATTTTTGCTTATTTCCTCATAGATTTTGTCTACAACTATGTATGTCATGGTGGTCGTCTCTTGGAATTTTCCTCAGTAAAGAAAAATAGCTACATAATTCTGCACTTTATTATGAATTTAACTTTGTAGGAAGACCTAGAATTCTTAATGTTAAGAAAAAAACAATGGTGAGAATATGATGCTGTTATAAATAAATTCTGTGTGATTCTATGTTCATAAACGAAAACCAACGGTTGTATATTTATAGTGTTATGTAGTTAAACAACTTATCTTAGTCATTCTAAAAAATGTAGTTATCCTATGTTTCAGCATCAAAACAAGTTAAATTACAGGTTAAAGATTTGATTCTACTTCACTTCTTTATACCCTATGAATGTATATCTTCCATGAAAACTATGTTGAGTTTGTGACTATACAATACTATTCAGCTGAGATAGAAAAATAATGTTGATCTGTTTGTATAGCCTGACAATATGCAACATTAAAAGCATTGGATGCAGGAATCTATCATAAAGGTACACTGGTTAAACTGCATTGATCTATAGAGAATCATTAAAAATGTGGAAGATACTAGTTAATCTTTCACTGCAAAGGCCAAAAACTCAAGAGACTCTGGGTATTATTAAATAGAAGTATCTATATATATATTTACAATGTGGAACTGTAGCCAGTACAGGTGTTACATTACATTTTTACTTCAGGCAGGTTTAATATTACCTCGCTTTTTTGTTACTATTTCTCCTTGCGGGTTCAGTGAAAGAAAATAAAAACACGTTCTTCAATATGAGAAGAGTGAATCAAGGAAAATCAATAGGATCGTGCAAAATGGTAGGAAGTCGGACATGGAAATATGTGTTCAATTTTATCCGGCTTTGCTTAGTTTGTGTTTAATATTGTATTGTTGTTGCTCATGGCAAATTTTCTATATTGTTTTTTTATACAGCACAGGTTAATAAATATCCTGCTACATGATTATATGAAATGGAGAAGGTGTTCAGATGTATTTTTTCTAGGATTAGAGGTGTATTGGTGTTTAGTAACTTGTTTAACCTCATCACATCTTACCAGTAAATCTATTTTCCAATACCTCTTATACATATTACTTCTGTTAAAGCAAAAACCCTTAAATAAATAAACAAACAAACTAGCAACATGGAGTAACAAAATTATGCGTATTCTGGGGAAGAAATATGGCTGTCTTGTTAATGTTGCTCAAAAAAAGTACTGGGAACTACTGCACTAGACAATAAGCATACCTTTATATGTTTTTACATTTTTTTGTAGAATCTAGAATGTTTATGACTTTATCTATCCCTCGCAACAATCAATCTGAAGTATAGTGTAAATCTGATCAGTGCCATTTATTGGCAGGGACATTAAATAAAAAACACTGGAGAAAAAAAAAGAAAAGATACTGCTGCTAAAGAGACAGACTTCCAGAGCTTGCTGGCTGTGACGCCTGTATACAATAGTCCAGTAACCGCAGCAGCCCTGTCATTAGTATCAGTGAGAACACAACCAAATAACTGAGGCTCCTGATTAGACAAGACCATATATATATATATATATAGAGAAAAATATATCTAATGCATACTCTGTGACCTGTTATTAGGGGTCTGTGGTTAAGATGAAGGAGGAGCAGGGCAAGTTATACATTGCCACGATGTTCAGTCTGACCGTGGCTCTTGTATGTCAAAATGACCGATATGTAATTGTACTTCAAGCCCCCAAATAAATACTAAACTGTGCTTGAAATTTTAGGTAATCTGACTAAGCTTTCCTCTGTTAATAGGTTACAAATGTTTATGATTTTAAATAGGCCCATGGACAGTTCAGATTTTAGTTACTCTAACAAGCTGTTATTTGTGCTACAAAACCACTTGCCATTCTAAAGACTAAGAAACTATTTATGGAGACAATGTATTTAGAGGTAGTGGCAAACTCCAGCTTCTGATATAATACCGGAGTATTCAGATTTACAGTAATAAACTTGCAAAAGGTTCCCAACTCCACCATCATCAAAGACCACCACTAAGATTACTGTTTTAGAGCCAATAAGGGTCTCCCAGGACTCCCACTCCATGGTTTGCCTTTGCCCTGCAAGCAGATGTTTTTCTGTAAGAGAGTACCACAGCCTGACCTGACTGCTTCCTGAGTGCCTTTGTAGTTTATCTAGATGTGATCTAGGTACACGGTGCACAAATTAGTGAAACTAAATGTAAAAATTACAAAGTCCAAACACAAACCACACTATTTTGGCACTTGGGAACCTTTATATATACATACATACACAAAACCTTTGTATATACTGCAAAAACAAATGATGCAAAAATAAATCTACATACTCAGGTTTATAATTATTTTCATAAATATATGCATAGACAAAAATACCGATATGCTTATACGTGTTTATGTGTACCTACATCGCTATTTGAACTCATAGGCTGCCAGAGAAGGTTTATTTCATACTCCCAGGTAGCTAAGAGGTTAAACTGCTGCCACCCTTTTTGCGTGCAACGCAGATAATGTTCCTACAGGAAGGTCGCTTTGCAATTTGTTGAAAGGTTTTGATTGAAGCAGTTATTGAGCGACTCTACATCATTTGGCTTCCTGTTTATTATATTTCATAGGGAGGAGAAGGTGCCAAGACATTAAACTGCCAATAAACTATTAATACCGATTTCTTTCTGCTCCACTTTTCATCCTCAATGCAAATACATCCAGGCTAAGTAAGCACACAGCAAGTATGCTGACATAAAATTGCACGCAGCCCAAGCTGTCCACATCATCTAATATATGGCAATAATCTAAATAATGTGTACCTTATGCCAACACACACAGGCCAAATGGGCAAGCTTACCCTTTCAAAAGACCCTAATTATAACTAACTTTTCTCAGGTTGAGACAAACCAACATTCACAGGACACTTAGACATAAAGTCAGCTGCCTTTAAATGAAAGATGCTAACAGCTGTATTTGTGATGTGCTGCACGCTCATTAAAACTTATCATAATAGTGATAACACTTTAGCAAAAGCATGCCTGCAAATCTATATATACATTGTAAAAATGTTTCTATGTCCCTTTTAGCAGTATGAGTGCTGGCTTCTCTTCTCCTGAAAACAATAAATTCTATAGTTCTATGCACGCACAAACATATTATATATATATATAATAATACTGCTCATGCATAATAAATAAATACATTAAAATGTGGTGGTTCTACTTGAGAAAGTCTTTTGAGTGCTTTGTCTATAAGTAATCTTACCTTATCTTACTGCATAAAAATACATGTTTAATGCAAATAACTTTTTAATTGTTTTGGCCATTATTGCTAAATTTTGCAATTTTCAATTCAACCTAAATATTTTATAACAACACTTTTAATTACAATTGTTTATTGGAATGGTTAGAATGACTTTTAAATGGACACAAAATGCAAAAACATATATAATGTACAGTATATGAAAGTGCACCAATTAAACCATGTGCAAGATGTGTGTTTGTGAACAGCTCATACTGCAGGACTGAAGCTCATTGCTTGATAGGAGCAACTCCCACATCTATGTCACTGAAAAGCCTCCACAATCATGAAAACAAAAAGTACAATTATTCAGAAACCATTGGGGCATATTTATCAAGGTCTGGCAGACCTGATCCGACACTGTGGATCAGGTCCGCCAGACCTCGCTGAATACAGCGAGCAATAAGCTCGCCGTATTCAGCATTGCACCAGCAGCTCACAAGAGCTGCTGGTGCAACGCCGCCCCCTGCAGATTCGCGGCCAATAGGCCACCAGCAGGGGGTGTCAATCAACCCGATCGTACTCGATCGGGTTGATATCCGGCGATTTCTGTCCGCCTGCTTAGAGCAGGCGGACAGGTTATGGAGCAGCGGTCTTTGTGAACACTGCTTCATAACTGCTATTTCTGGCGAGCGATTTGGAGCTTGATACATATGCCCCATTATCTTTAGCAGGTACTGCAAATTAAGCATAGTTGAGTTGAGGTATCTTCATTCCTTTTCATCCATATCCATTCCTTGTAGTAGAACATTGCTGTTAGCCATACTTAAACTACAGTCCATACTTACTCAGAGATTAGCCTATCAGATCTGAGTGTTAGCTGCAAATTTACAGCTAGATTACGAGTTTTGCGTTATGAGTGAAAAAGCAGCGTTATGCTTTTTCCCTAACGCTGATATTACAAGTCTTGTAGGTATAGGTGTACCGCACACCTTTTTGGCCGTCACGCAACGTCAGTACCGCACTTTTTAAAAAGTCCTTTTTCAATTAGACTCCCATTGCGCCGGTATTACGAGTTTTCCTGGGAGGCCAAAAAGTGAGCGGTACACCCTATACTGACAAGATCCGTACCGCCATCTAAAGCCAGTAGTTATGAGTTTTACGTTACAAAGCTGTAGCATAAAACTCATAACTAAAGTGTTAAAAAGTACACTAACACCCATAAACTAACTATTAACCCCTAAACAAAGGCCCTCCCGCATTGCAAACACTATAATAAATTTATTAACCTCTAATCTGCCGCTCCGGACATCACCGCCACTATAATAAACCTATTAACCCCTAAACCGCCGACCTCCCGCATCGCAAACACTATTTAAATATTATTAACCCCTAATCTGCCGTCCGCCCACACCGCCGCTTTAATAAACTTATTAACCACTAAACCGCAAGCCCCCCACAATGAAATATACTAAAATAAATTATGCCTAACACCCCCTAACTTAAATATAATTAAAATAAATCTAAATAAACCTTACAATTATTAACTAAATAATTCCTATTTAAAACTAAATACAAACGTACCAGTTAAAAAAAAAACTAAGCTAGCTACAAAATAACTAATAGTTATATTGTAGCTATCTTAGGTTTTATTTTTATTTCACAGGTAAATTTGTATTTATTTTAACTAGGTAGACTAGTTAGTAAATAGTTATTAACTATTTACTAGCTCTATTTACTAGCTACCTAGTTAAAATAAATACAAAGTTACCTGTCAAATAAAACCTAACCTGCCTTACACTAAAACCTAACATTACAATAAAATGAAATAAATTAAATTAATAAAATACAATTTACTAACTTACAAAAAAAAAAATAAACACTAAATTACAAAAAATAAAAAATGAAATTACTCCTAATCTAATAGCCCTATCAAAATAAAAAAAGCCCCCCCAAAATAAAAAAAACCCTAGCCTACACTAAACTGTCAATTGTCCTTAAAAGGGCCTTTTGCGGGGCATTGCCCCAAAGAAATCAGCTCTTTTACATTGCAATATAAAATACAAACAACCCCTCAACAGTAAAACCCATCACCCACCCAACCAAACCCCCCAAATAAAAGCCTATCTAAATAAACCTAAGTTAAACATTGCCATGAAAAAGGCATTTGGATGGGCATTGCCTAACCTAACCTAAAAAAAAAACACCCAAAAAACCCTTAACAAAACCTAACACTAACGCCCGACTATCCACTTACAGTTATCGAAGTCTGGACATCCATCCTCCTCCAGCCGGCGAAGTCCTCATCCAAGCGGCAAGAAGTCTTCATGCAGGTGGCCTCTTCGATATTCATCCAGCCGGCGAAGTCCTCATCCAAGCGAGAAGAAGTCTTCATCCAGATGGCATCTTATATCTTCATCCATCCGGCGCGGAGGGGGTCCATCTTCAAGACATCCGGCATGGAGCATCCTCTTCTTACAGTCTTTGGCGTAAACTGAAGGTTACCTTTAAGTGATGTCATCAAAGATGGCGTCCCTTACATTCCTAAAGAATGTAAAAAATCCCTGTCAAGAAACAAGAAAACAGGAGCGCAACTCCGTGCACCAAACCGTACACGGATGATCTAAGTGTAGATTAAAAAGCTCTTTAATAATTAAAACAAAAGTACAAACATCCAAACATAAGATTCAACACTCACATCAATGCCCTCAAACATATGAGGTATGTATACGCATATAAGTTGTTTAAAGTGAGGGTCTCTCCACAGGTCTCCTCCTCTCACCCTCCTGTGATATTCGATAGCCAGCGGGTAAGTCCTCTCATAGATATTAGGACCCTCTCTGCTCCGATCTGATAAGCGCTGCTCTGTGAAAAGCCGACTCCAGTGCAGACGCTATCCTTCTCATCAGAGTACGTCCTACGTGTTGTCAAGTGGGCGTGGCTATCGAATATCACAGGAGGGTGAGAGGAGACCACCTGTGGAGAGACGCTCACTTTAAACAACTTATATGCGTATACATACCTCATATGTTTGAGGGCATTGATGTGAGTGTTGAATCTTATGTTTGGATGTTTGTACTTTTGTTTTAATTATTAAAGAGCTTTTTAATCTACACTTAGATCATCCGTGTACTGTTTGGTGCACGGAGTTGCGCTCCTGTTTTCTTGTTTCTTGACAGGGATTTTTTACATTCTTTGCTTCCACGGAATACACACCAGTGGACTTTAAGGAGCAGCAGGAAAGTGTGGAAAAAGACTGTGGATCTTATATTCATGCATGGACTGCAGTGATTTACCTTACCCCCCCCCCTTTTTTAAACATATATTTGGTAAGAGTGCATTTATTTATTTACCTGCTATATTAAAGGGGTTTAGTGTGTATGGTTTGTAGGCTATACATTCTATTAAGATTGAGCGGTGTTCAATAGATACCTGTATTAAAATTTGCTTAGTTTTATTTATTAAGGATTATATTTGTGGGTCTATTATACACCTAGGGTGGCGCTTTGGGAATCTGTTCTTTTTTCCCTTACATAACTATTGGCTGAAAGATTTCTATCAGCCAATAGGAATTAAAGGGGAAAAATCCTATTGGCTGTTGCAACTGGCCAATAGGATTGAGCTTTCATCCTATTGGCTGATAGAAATCTTTCAGCCAATAGGAATGTAAGAGACGCCATCTTGGATGACGTCACTTAAAGGGAACCTTCAGTTTACGCCGACGACCGTAAAAAGAGGATCCGCACCGGATGTCTTGAAGATGGACCCGCTCCAAGCCGGATGGATGAAGATATAAGATGCCGTCTGGATGAAGACTTCTTCTCGCTTGGATGAGGACTTCGCCGGCTGGATGAAGATCGAAGAGGCCGCCTGGATGAAGACTTCTTGCCGCTTGGATGAAGACTTCACCGGCTGGAGGAGGATGGATGTCCGGACTTCCAAAACTGTAAGTGGATCGTCGGGAGTTGGTGTTAGGTTTTTTTTTAAGGGTTTTTTGGGTGGGTTTTTTTTTAGGTTAGGTTTTTGGGCAATTCGCAAAAGAGCTAAATGCCCCTTTAAGGGCAATGCCCATCCAAATGCCCTTTTCAGGGCAATGTTTAGCTTAGGTTTATTTAGATAGGTTTTTATTTGGGGGGTTTGGTTGGGTGGGTGGTGGGTTTTACTGTTGGGGGGTTGTTTTTATTTTTTATTGCAATGTAAAAGAGCTGATTTCTTTTGGGCAATGTCCCGCAAAAGGCCCTTTTAAGGGCCATTGGCAGTTTAGTGTAGGCTAGGGTTTTTTTTATTTTGGGGGGGGGGGGGGTTATTTTGATAGGGCTATTAGATTAGGAGTAATTCGTTTTTATTATTAAAATTTCATTTTTCATTTTTTGTAATTTAGTCTTTATTTTTTTTGTAAGTTAGTAAATTGTATTTTATTAATTTAATGTATTTAATTTTATTGTAATGTTAGGTTTTAGTGTAAGGCAGGTTAGGTTTTATTTTACAGGTAACTTTGTATTTATTTTAACTAGGTAGCTAGTAAATAATTAATAACTATTTACTAACTAGTCTACCTAGTTAAAATAAATACAAACTTACCTGTGAAATAAAAATAAAACCTAAGATAGCTACAATATAACTATTAGTTATTTTGTAGCTAGCTTAGGTTTTTTTTTTACAGGTAAGTTTGTATTTAGTTTTAAATAGGAATTATTTAGTTAATAATTGTAAGGTTTATTTAGATTTATTTTAATTATATTTAAGTTAGGGGGAGTTAGGGTTATGCTTTACGTTAGGGTTAGGTTTAGGGGTTAATAACTTTAGTATAGTGGCGGCGAGATTGGGGGCGGCAGATTAGGGGTTAATAAGTGTAATGTAAGTGGTGGTGATGTTAGGGCAGCAGATTAGGGGTTAATAACTGTAATGTAGGTGGCGGCGATGTTAGGGGCAGCAAATTAGGGTTTAATAACTGTAATGTAGGTGGCGGCTATGTTAGGGGCAGCAGATTAGAGGTTAATAACTGTATGTAGGTGGGGGCAATGTTAGGGGCAGCAGATTAGGGGTGTTTAGACTCAGGGTTTAGGTGTTAGGTTTAAACTTAACTTTTTCTTTCCCCATAGACATCAAAGCGCTTAACGCCACCATATCGCCCACACAAGCCTGCTTTTTTTAAACTTATAATAGGGAGGCGAAATAACGCCAAAAATGATGCAGTCGTTAATTTCCCTATAGCGCTCAAAACCCGTAATCTGGCTGTTAATGCATTATTAAGGTCCATATTATGTGGTTGTTGGCTCCTTTATAGAGGACATGTTCCTCATAATATTATACCATTTGCCCCTTTAGACTGCATTAATCAAACCAATTTGTCAAACATATTCCTATTACATTTCCTTGGGTAATGTAGCACATATTTTAAGGTGAAATAATGATCACTGTATCGAAAAGTGGGACTAACAATAAAGACATTTTTAAAACCCTCTTAAGACTGGATCAGTTTTACCAAACTAGTTTGAATGAGTTTAGTACAGGAAAAGCACTTT
This sequence comes from Bombina bombina, assembly GCF_027579735.1. Taxonomy (NCBI): domain Eukaryota; kingdom Metazoa; phylum Chordata; class Amphibia; order Anura; family Bombinatoridae; genus Bombina; species Bombina bombina. The sequence goes on along the minus strand of NC_069499.1, from coordinate 555,037,127 downwards.
AATTAAATGGGGTCAGAGAAGATTGTATTAATGGCTTCACGCAGAGGAATTTAAGGCAAGCCAAGTTTATTTAGCAAATAGGAGGGCTTTTGCAGATTGCAGCTATTTCACATCATGATGTGGCCTGCAGCTAACCATGCCAAGAAAAATCAGCTATGCTATTAGACAAGATTTTTTTTATTGTGGATTTATTAATGTTTCCAAAGCCGTTGGGAAAAAGCGTCTTTTCCACTTCCAAAATGAAACTCACAACACATATTCAGTTTGCTCAATATATGAACCAGGAGGGGGGGAGCTTATTTGGTAAACCAGTATCTCTGGGGAACAGCAGGCATGAATGTGAGAATCATTTGATTCCAAACTTGTGGTTAATGGTAATACAATACTGTTTTAATTAGCATTTCTAATATGCCTGTGCTCAGAGAAGACACCTTACCAGTACATCTCATTTCTAAAAGCACAATTACTCTTTGACACATTTTTAAACTGTTAATAATTAATACTAAAGAGTTTTTGACATGCATGTTTTCAAAAGCTGCAAATGTGTGTTTTGTGTTTATCCTGGGAGCTGAGGTTAGTTGTCTTATCTAGAAATTAAAAAATAAAAGTAATTTAAGGTATTTTAATGTTTTTGTAGAAATCTGCACAATAAACATTTTAAAGGGATTTTTTGAGATGGTAATATAAAATAATAAATTGTATATATAAAAAAAAGCAATATACTTTCATTATTTATTTTGTCCCCTTTTCCTGTAATTCCATTCTGATATTGTGAGTTTTTAAGTTCCTGTTATAAATAGTGATCTATTTATAACTGTCCCTAATTGGCCACATCAGAGAAGGTAACCTAAGTTACAACGTGGCAGCTCCCATTGTTATATAGACAATAAACTTTACACTTTTTTGTCAATACTTGATCAGCTAATTAAACTTTAACCCCTTAAGGACCAGCGACGTACCCTGTATGTCGCTGGCCTATTTTTGGGACTTGATTGTTTTATAGCGCGGTCTTGCCACCAGCGTTGAGACTGCTCTATTCCACAAAGCCTGCTGGAGGGAGGGCATTAATAGCGTGTTCTTGCTAGACTTGTGCTATCATGTCCTGAAAAAACCCTTAACGACCAGTGACATACAGGGTACATTGTGGTCATTAAGGGGTTAAAAAATACATCTACATGTTATTCTCAGACTAAGCTTTTCTTTGAATGCATCATTCTACCTAGCATTTATTTAGGGCTAGATTACAACTGGAGCGATAATTTAATGGGCGAAACAAAATTTATGCTTACCTGATAAATTTCTTTCTTTCTTGACATGGTGAGTCCACGGATCATCTTTAATTACTATTGGAAATATCACTCCTGACCAGCAGGAGGAGGCAAAGAGCACCACAGCAAAGCTGTTAAATATCACCTCCCTTCCCTCCAACCCCAGTCATTCAACCGAAGGAAAAAGAGAAAAAGGAAGTAACACAAGGTGCAGAGATGCCTGAGGTTTACAACACAAAAACTGTCTAAATAAACAGTGCGGGCTGTGGACTCACTGTGTCAAGAAAGAAATACATTTATCAGGTAAGCATAAATTTCGTTTTCTTTCTAATGAAACGGTGAGTCCACGGATCATCTATAATTACTATTGGGAATCAATACCCAAGCTGGAGGACACAGATGATAAGGGAGGGACAGGCAGGGAACCTAAATGGAAGGCACCACTGCTTGAAGAACCTTTCTTCCAAAAGAAGCCTCAGCCGAGGCAAAAGTATCAAATTTATAGAATTTTGAAAACGTGTGTAAAGAGGACCAAGTTGCAGGCTTGCAAATCTGTTCCACAGAAGCTTCCTTTTTGAATGCCCAGGTAGAGGAAACAGCCCAGGTGGAATGAGCCGTGATTCTCTCAGGAGGCTGCTGTCCAGCAGTTTCATAGGCCAAACGAATTAAACTCTTCAGCCACAAAGAAAGAGAAGAAGCCATAGCTTTCTGACCCTTGTGTTTCCCAGAGAAAACAACAAATAAAGCAGAAGACTGGGGAAATCCTTAGTCGCCTTGTAAATAGTATTTCAACGCACACCACATCTAGATTGTGCAACAGACGGTCTAGAAAAGAAGGAACAACAATTTCTTGATTAATGTTCCTATCCGAAACCACTTTAGGAAGGAAACCTAACTTAGTACGCAGAACTACCTTATCCAAATGAAAAATAAGGTAAGGGGATTCACACTGCAACGCCGAGAGCTCTGAGACTCTACGAGCAGAAGAAATTGCAACAAGAAACAAGACTTTCCAAGATAACATCTTAATATCTAAAGAATGCATAGGCTCAAACGGAGCCTGCTGAAGAACTTTAAGAACCAGGTTAAGACTCCAGGGAGGAGTAACAGATTTGAACACAGGACTGATTCTGACCAAGGCCTGACAGAAAGATTGTACATCTGGCACGTCTGCCAGACGCTTATGCAACAATATAGATAAGGCAGAAATCTGACCCTTCAAAGTATTAGCAGATAATCCCTTCTCCAGACCCTCCTGGAGAAAAGACAAAATCCTAGGAATCCGAACTCTACTCCAAGAGTAGCCTCTGGATCCACACCAATACAGATATCTACACCATATCTTATAGTAAATCTTTCTGGTAACAGGTTTACAAGCCTGAATCATGGTCTCAATGACCGACTCAGAAAAACCACGCTTAGATAAAATTAAGCGTTTAATCTCTAGTCAGCTTCAGAGAAACTAGATTTGGGTGAAGGAAGGGTCCTTGAAGTAGAAGGTCCTTCCTCAGTGGTAGTCTCCAAGGAGGGAGAGATGACATCTCCACTAGGTCTGCATACCAGATCCTGCGAGGCCACGCCGGTGCAATGAGGATCACCGACGCCCTCTCCTGTTTGATTCGAGCAATGACCCGAGGAAGGAGAGCGAACGGAGGAAATAGGTATGCTAGACTAAAATTCCAAGGGACTGCCAGAGCATCTATCAGTACAGCCTGAGTATCCCTTGACCTCGACCTGTACCTCGGGAGCTTGGCATTCTGTCGAGATGCCATGAGATCCAGCTCCACCTCTCCCCATTTGAGAATCAAGTTGGAAAACACCTCCGGATGGAGTTCCCACTCCCCCGGGTGAAAGGTCTGTCTGCTCAGAAAATCCGCTTCCCAATTGTCCACTCCTGGAATGTGGATCGCAGATAGACTGCAGTTGTGGGTCTCCGACCACTGAATAATCTTGGCTACCTCTGCCATGGCCAAGGAACTCTGAGTTCCTCCCTGATGGTTGATGTAAGCCACTGAAGTTATGTTGTCCGACTGGAACCTGATAAACCGGGCTGAAGCTAAATGAGGCCAGGCCAGAAGAGCATTGAAGTTTGCCCTCAGCTCTAGGATGTTTATGGGGAGAACAGACTCCTCCCAAGTCAATGTCCCCTGAGCCTTTAGTGAGCCCCAGACTGCTCCCCATCCCAGCAGGTGGCGTCCATTGTCAAAATCACCCAGGTGGGTCTGTGAAAGCAGGTTCCCTGGGAGAGATGATCCTGAGACAACCACCAAGGAAGAGAGTCTCTTGTTGCCTGATCCAGATGAATTTGCGGAGACAGATCCGCATAATCCATGATCCATTGCCTAAGCATGCATAACTGCAGAGGTCTGAGATGGAACCGGGCAAACGGAATGATGTCCATGGCTGCTACCATCAGACCGAATACCTCCATAAACTGAGCCACAGACGGCCGAAGGGAAGACTGAAGGGCCAGACAAGAATCGAGGATCTTTGACTTTCTGACCTCTGTCAGAAATATTTTCATTGATAAGGAATATATTACGGTTCCTAGGAACACTACCCTTGTAGCTGGAATCAAGGAACTCTTTCCTAAATTCACCTTCCATCTGTGAGAATGCAGAAAAGATAACAACATCTCCGTGTGTGAGTTTGCTTGTTGAAAAGATGGTGCCTGGACCAGAATGTCATCCAGATAATGCGCCACTGCAATGCCCCGCAACCGGAGCACCGCCAACAGGGCTCCCAGGACCTTTGAGAAAATTCTGGGAGCTGTGGCAAGGCCGAATGGAAGAGCCACAAACTGGAAGTGTTTGTCTAGAAAGGCAAACTTGTGATGATCCCTGTGGATGAGAACACGTAGGTACGCATCCTTTAAATCTACTGTTGTCATGAATTGACCCTCTTGAACCAAGGGAAGAATGGAACAAATAGTTTCCATCTTGATGGATGGTACTCTGAGGAACTTGTTTAGACTTTTGAGATCCAAAATTGGTCTGAAAGTTCCCTCTTTTTTGGGAGCCATGAACAGATTGGAGTAGAATCCCAGACTCTGTTCCTGCATTGGAACAGGAACTATTACTCCTAGGTAGGAAAGGTCCCGGACACAGTGTAAGAACGCCTCTCTTTTTATCTAGTCTACAGATAATCTTGAGAACAGTAAGCTGCCCATGGGAGGAAAGGTTTTGAACTCTAGTTTGTATCCCTGGAACACAATGTCCACCACCCAGGGATCCGGCACATCCCGAACCCAGGCCTGAGCGAAGAAAGAAAGTCTTCCCCCCATAAGATCCAGTCCCGGATCAGGGGCAGACCCTTCATGCTGACTTTGAGTCACTAACAGGCTTCTTAGATTGCTTCCCCTTGTTCCAAGACTGGTTGAACCTCCAGGGAGGCTTGGACTGTTCCTGCTTGGCAGAGGGTGAGGAAGTCTTACCCTTGAAGCTTCGAAAGGAATGAAAATTACTCTGATGTCCCCTCTGCTTATTCCTGTTATCCTGAGGGAGGAAATGACCCTTACCTCCCGTAATGACTGAAATAATTTCCACCAAGCCTGGCCCAAACAAGGTCTTACCCTTGTAGGGAATTGCCAAAAGCTTAGACTTAGACGACACATCCACAGACCATGATTTCAACCATAAAGTTCTGCGGGCCAGTACTGCAAAACCAGAAATCTTTGCTCCCAACTTAATAACTTGTAGGGAAGCATCCGTAATAAAGGAATTGGCCAACTTAAGAGCCTTGATCCTATCCTGGATCTCCTCAAGGGGAGTATCTGTTTGAATAGATTCAGACAACGCATCAAACCAGTATGCCGCAGCACTGGTGATGGTAGCAATACACACCGCAGGTTGCCATTGTAAATCCTGGTGTACATACATCTTTTTTAGTAACCCTTCCAACTTCTTATCCATAGGATCCTTAAAGGAACAGCTATCCTCTATGGAAATAGTGGTTCTCTTAGCCAAAGTGGAAATCGACCCTTCAACCTTGGGGACCGTCTGCCAAGACTCCTTGATAAAGTCAGCTATTGGAAACATCTTCTTAAAAATTGGGGATGGAGAAAAAGGGATACCAGGTCTCTCCCATTCCCGAGCAATAATCTCTGTAGCCCGGTCAGGTACCGAAAAAACCTCCACCGTGGAAGGAACGTCAAAGTATTTGTTTAACTTACTTGACTTCTTAGGATTGACCACGACAGTTATGTCGGAGTCGTCCAGAGTGGCCAAAACCTCCTTAAGTAACAACCGGAGGTGTTCTAGCTTAAATCTCAAGGATACAACTTCAGCATCAGTAGAAGGAATTACACTGTCTGAGTCTGAGACTTCACCCTCAGATGCTACCAAAGTATCTTCCTCCTCAGACTTCTGAGAGAGAACACGCGGAATAGCTACGACTGTATCAGAAACCTTACTTACTGATTCTTTAATTTTCCTCTATCATTTCCCCTGCAACATGGGAAAGGCGCATCAGTTACCGTAGAAGATAAGTGGGTAGCAATGTCTTGCAAAGTAACTCCAACCAAAGTGTGAGAAGAAACGCAGGGCACTGCATGTGTGGAGGAGAAAGTTTGGGACACTTGAGGAGAAAGCTGCGGCATGTCTTGAACAGGAGCCCCCTGAACAACCTCCACCCTAGATAATAATGGCTCAGTATCAAAAAGTCTCTCCCTATAATGTAATGTTCTCTCAATACATGAGGGACAAAAAGGGATTGGTGATTCCACATTAGCATCAAAACACAAGCCACAAGTAACATTTTGCAGGGTCTCTTGGTCCATCTTTTACCCAAAAAGAAAACCCCCCAAGCACTAAAATACTCTTATTCCTTTTTAATTTTTATTGAGAAAGAAACGTTACTGTTTCTTTAAATTTTAAACTGACACTTTATTTTTTAATAGCAGAGCAGCGGCTCTACATAAAATTTAGGCAACCTCTACACCTCAGCAAGCTCTGCTGAGGTGCCTACCTGTCCTGCTGGCTGCCGGAATCAATAGCAGTTAGCGATCCGGACTCCCACAACTGCTGCACTAGCCGGCTCTCAAGCGATCGTTGCTTCTAAAAAGCCGAACTGCAACGGATCCTCTACCATGCGCAAAAGAAATCCCCTTGCCACTTCAGAGAAAGCCCGCCCATCGTGGGTGTGTCTAAGTGAACCTCCCGGCCGCCATTAACTGCATCCTAAAGAAATGTTAAAAAAAAAAACACACCAAAGATTTCACTCTGTCCGGAATACACTGGACACCAAAATACTGACTGAGTCTCAATAATACTTACTATCAGAAATGCAGCCTCTGAAATCCTCGTCCCCAGTGACTGCACCACTGCCACACAATAACCCATTAACCATAATAGGATGCTTGCCTTAAGTCCCAAAACAG